>NW_022639558.1:130085-134897 GCF_010583005.1 Odontomachus brunneus | reverse complement strand
ATATATATATATATATATATATATATATATATATATATATATATATATATATATATATGTGACGAACACACGGAGAGTATCTCTCACGAGCTCACCGAGTTGTCCAACAGGTCGGAAAAGGAAGGATACCAATTGATATCAAGGTTAACTTCCATTACAATCTCTAATGGAAATTCCCCTATGTTCCGCCTTATTCTTGATTTCCACGTCAAAATTTCTCTCTTCTTGTAAAAGGAATAAAATTTATCAACTCTGTATTGAGAGTTTTGCATATCTACGTGGCTCTATTTCGTGCGTTAATATCCGTCACGGGGAGAATTTATGAACTCTGATCGTTGCAATATTTATACACGCTACATTTACGTCATTACAATCAGATTCTGTTTCTCCTTGCCTTTCCTACGGCCTCTTCCTTTTGGAGCACGAGCGCGCGTGGAGGGAGAGAACGCTCTCTTCCTAGGTGCGTCTAAAATCGCGGCTTTTCAGCCGACACGGGATCGACGTGCGCGTTGCCAACGTAAGAAATTCCGTTTCGATTTGGTATTGAGAGAGGCGGATAAAAATTAATGTCCAATTCTTCTCGACCGATATCCCGCGGCGGATTGAAATGGTCGAGTGGAGTCGTGGCAGTTAGCGGAGCCAACGAAGCGTGCACGCGACTTTTCCACAGTCACTTTCATAACACAAGCCACTTCCGAAAGTGAATCAACGTATCCGACACGCCGAGTAGAAGGTTACACGTAGGCAATGCAATTTTATTTATAATGCGGTATCTCTCGCGTAGCGCGCCGAGGAATTTCTTTGTGATCGTGATGTTCGATATTCACACGCGAGGAATTTCGTACCAGCGGGACGCAAGTTTGCGCGCGCGCGTTGTATGTCGCGCGGAGGCATCGTGCGTTGCTTTCAGCCATCGTGTATAAAAGGTCCATTGAAAAGGATCGAGAAGATGTGAGCGACCGATAGCAATTACGCCCGCCGAATAGTTGGTCACGCTTTTCAAACCGTCTTCTCTTACCACACACGGGGTGAGTCGGAATGCGACGAAAAAGTACCTTAATGACCCCCGACTTTCACATACACACGTTCATTAGCGCTGTATGTCTGCAAGGATAATGATAAAACGCAGCTGACGCCTGCACCGTGGTCGATGAAATGTGTTTGAAATGACATTTTGTTTGTTTAACTTTGCCGTTCGTGGCAAGAATTCGTTTTGTCATTACATTGCATTGTAGAACTTCGCGATGTGCTTCTTCCTGTACACAAGATTGATACAGGAATTTCAATTGTATATAGGGAAAAATATCATCTTACTACTATTAAGAAAAGCTATTACTCGGAGTTTATTTTTCTTTTTTAAAATTGTAGTTATCCTTAACAAAGAATATTTTTTTAATAATAATTTCTATAAATATACTTATTACAAGTTTAAAAAAGATCATTATCGTGTATTCAAGAGAAGAATTTATTTTTTTTACGAAAATATCGTAAAACTTTATCGAGGAAAAAATCGATTGACTTAGCTCTATGCAGTAAGTAAACCGAGAGAGAATTTTTGTTTTAATTTAATATTCTTATTTAAAATGCTAAACTAAGATTCAGAGTGTATTTGGAATAAATTCGATATTTATGATAAACTTATAGTAGATTCGTGAGTATATAAACTGTTATGAAATACTCGAAACAAGTAATATTTACTTGAATATAGTATGCATTTTTCTGTGTGTATAAGATAAAAGTACACTGAGAAAATAAATAAGATGAAAGAAAGATGCACTGAGAAAAGAAATTATTTGTAGGATATAAAGTTTGTCTCTGTAAAATAACATTTATTTTTACGAAATAATTTTTATTTCTATGAAATAAAGTTTATTTCTGCAAATAAACTTCGTATCCCAAATGCATTTTCAAGTTTCTTTTTCTCAGTGTACCCTAAACGCTGATATCACTGGCTAACTAACTTTGGACATTTTTAATGTTTTGGTCTTCAAATATTTTAACTTTTAACGTAGAATAGATGTATATATATTTTCTTCCTATTTTATAAGAGATGTATATATATTTCTGAATAGATGTATATATATTTATGAATAGATGTATATATATTTATGAATATATATATATATATATATATATATATATATATATTTCTTCCTATTTTGTAAGAGATTTTCTTCGTATTTTCTTCATATATTGAGAGTTTAAATATTCGTATTTAAAAATGAAGAAAACAATATAGAATAATGGAATAATAGAATGTCCAGTGTTAGATATCAGTGTTATTAATGTCCAGATATTGGTACTTTTATCTCTCTCTTTCTTTCTCTCTCCTTCTCTCTCTCTCTCTCTCTCTCTCTCTCTCACCGTATTCGATCTCGCACGATCTCCCTCAGTTGGACGCACCGTCATCCCTGGCTGGCTTTCAGGAATCACGTCTTTAAACTGTATCGGTTTCAGAATTACTGTATTGATAGTGCGAACCTAAGATCGCTTATGATACCGTTAAAACGATCGTGACCTCAATGATCGTAATACGTCGTAACGATCGTTGAAGAAAATGATCGTCCAAGTGCCGCAGCTCGGCGATGAGAATCCCTACAATGTCAATCAACGCTCAACGACGTTACGTGATTCGCATTGTTCTCAAGTGTCACGGACATCGCGCACATTGCGCAACGTTGTTTTGATGAGTGATTGACCCAGCCACCTTCACCATAGTTGTTATAAGCGTCCAAGTAAAACACGTTATTCAGGTACATCAGTCGAGGCGCACGGTGACCACAACATGCGTCCCTCTACATAAAACAATTGCAACACTTTTCACGTTCGTTGCGTGATCCGCAAACTACTTTCGATTCAATTCAAATGTATCCTGGCGATCTGTCTTCGCTTTGGCGAGGCAGAAAAAGCACACGTGGAATTGTACAGACGGTCATCGCGTTACTAATTGCCTTGATCTATTTCATTCAAGAATGCGATTAGAATCGCGAATAATAATCGTGACAACCCTGAACTTTACATTAAAACACCTTTACTCGAGCACCGCTCCTACAACAGTATTGTCGATCGGTGTTGTTGTAATTTCTAGAGGCAAATCAGAGGGATTTTTCTTGAGTATATTTTTTTTTACTTTGGCTATGTTAGCTTGATTCGCGAAGAGTCTAAAGAGCCCGACGTTGTCGCGCTAGAATCGTCGACTCCGATCTAATTTACGTTAGTAAAATATCGCGCTCTCGACGTTCGCTGCTGCATCGAATGTACAAGTCCGAACCCGACGAGGTCCGGTAAACCTTGCATAACAACGGGCGCGTGTAACGAACGTAATACTCACCAGCATCTCGATCAAGGACGATTCGACGTGTCTCGAAGATCGCGCGGGATAAGATGCACCGATCGCACCTTCCCAATTACTCGGTCGCGCGAGATAACGACCTCCTCGATGGCGCACCGATTTCGGTCGTCATTCGATTTCACTTTCCTCCCTCGCGGCGAGGGCCCGAAGCGCCCACGAGTTACGACGAAGACAATGCAGGGAACTAATGTGCGACCCCGGACGACGACGACGACGGCACCCGATGCAATTTTCCCCGTGACAATGCGGAGACGCGGGACGCGCTCGATCGCGGAGACATGCGAGTTTCGCCCGTAATTCGAAGACTGGTCATCGCGGTGGCGACGCCACGGTATTCAAAGATCGAAACCGCCGGAGTGTCGCCTCCCGCGGGGGATCGAACGATCCGCCGACGAAGGCGCGTCCTGTTAAGAGTGCTAACGGGGGAGGACGGGTGAGAGGACAGTCGCGCGGAGAGGGGACCGTGGGCCCCCTGCGATCTTCGTGGAAGGGGTAGGGGCATCCGAACCCTCGAGTTTGCCTGGTAGGGGTCTGGAGAGGGCCCAAGTTGGCCGAGTGAAAGACAGAGGGGAGAGATCGAGAGAGATCCAGACGAGAGCGAGAGAGAGAGAAAGAAAGAGTGAGGGAGGGACGCATCATCGGGAGGGAAAGAGAGGCAACGCGAGAGACGCGAGCCACGGTGAATCGCTCGTAAGAAACGCGCATTGTTGTGTGTCAGCGCGCGCGATAGTTATGGGCCCCAGGCAACCTTGTCCCAGTACCGTGCTCGTTCGCGCTCATCCAGGTGCGTGCGAGCTCGCGCCGTGGCGACTCGACGGAATGCGCGACGACGATGACGACGACAACAACAACGATAAGGAGCGGGTCGCGTCGTCTTCGCCGTCTTCGCGTTGGCGTGGGGCCCGACGTGAAATGAACGAGCGCCGATAAGGAACGACGTGGAAGGTGCCTTCCAAACGGCGCCTCGACGCGACACGATGTTGAGGAAGGAATCCTTCCGCGCGCACTGGACACACGACGCGCGTCTCGCTTTCGCGACCGGAGAGGATGCGTCGCGCCGGCACGCTATCTGGGTCATGGATGCACCCGATGCAGACGACGCTGCGTTTTGGCAGCCGAGTACCCCCTCCCCTCTTCCTCTCGCTCTGTCTCTTTCTGTCGCCCCCGCGGCCGTCCATGTGCGCGCCTGCTCCCGCTCTCTGCTCCCGTTGCCGTTAAGCAGGACCTTAATTTACATCACGTTGGGAAAAATGGCGCCGTGGCTAATGAGACCGGGGATATATGCGCGTAATGCGTCCAAGTTGCCGATCGCGGCTCCTCGTGGTCCGCCGCGCGATTACCGAACACACACGTATACACTGCGCTCGGCCGGATCGAGAGCCGCGAGAGACGATTTATGAAAGAGATTAAAGATGATGCGATTGATCGGAGGAGGAGTCTCCCCCCCCCCCCCCCTCCCC
>NW_022639558.1:85029-129977 GCF_010583005.1 Odontomachus brunneus | reverse complement strand
CCTCATTCCCCGTCGCCCTTTTCGTCCACCGACACTTTACCCACCGCGCCTTTTCTCTCCGTTTCTCCTCGCTGTTGTTTTTCTACCGCTGCTCCGGAGACTTCAACGCGCGCATGGGCCCACGCTAGTGTCTTTTATGTAACGGGCACTCGCCTCGGTCAAGTGACAACTCGGAGCTGCAGTCTGCCGTGAGATTATGTAAACGTCTATGAAAGGTGTTAGGGACATCGCGATAATATGGTTAATAGGCTGTATCGCTCCTTCAGAATCACGGTAAAACACTTGATTTCGCTACGTACTGTTACGAGTGCTGTTGAGACGCTCGCAATATTAATTATTGATCTCTGAAAATGTACGTAATCAGAACTCCCGAATGACAGGTTTTATTGAAAACAGTAGGATGATGTAAGTCTCGTGATCTAAATGCAAGGGCTGAGCGGCTCGGTGAGAACTTTTGCAGTTTGAGTGTCTGACGAGAACGATTCGAGTGCTAGACGCGAACTGGGCGATGATACAAGCTCCCCAAGTTACATAGGAATGATGTAATGATACATAATTTTTAAGAAATAACTAATTTCTTAGCATGTAAAGGTTCTACAATCTTAGTCCTAATATCAATTCAGATATTATGCTACATTGAAAAAAATATGGTACACATGTAACCAGACATATTTCATTATGAACAGCATAATTGCATCACCCTGTTATTTTTGTAACGGTAATGTGTATGCTTGATATCGCTTGGTATATTAACTACACCAATGTAGTTGCGCGTGATCTGATTATGGCAACCAGAAATCGATTGGGCTGATATTTACCATGAACACACTCTAATTAGAGTAATCAGATATCGTCACTGCTGCAATATCAGTAACCCAAAAATTATTCTGTGGTTGTAGTGGCCATATAATTAGCAATTTTGTGTTTTATTATTGAATCTGGCTGGCACAACTATATTGTCTCTTCCGTGTGGGTATCTATTTAGGATGTGCGTCTAGACCAGATATCTGGTATTAATTTATTATAAAGTAAATATAGTTGTAAAGTTTATAAATTATGAATTATAATGTAAATACAGTTATAAAGTATATAAAGCATAAATTATAAAGTAAATACAGTTTAGAAATTTGAAACACGTTTGAAGACAATAATAAAGATTAAAGGTTTAAAAAGATTTGAAAATAATAAAAAGGCGCATGTATGTGCGCGGGGATATGAATAATCCTGTCTATCTTGTTCGCACACAATGGTGAGAAAAATCATTGTCGCCACTACTTGGCGAAACCACGAGAATGTTATAAGCAAGTGAGGGCAAGGTAAGAGAAGCAAGAAAACGATACAATCGTAACGTGGGTGCGCTCGCTCCCACTTACAAAATCGCCGCGCAACGATTATACATTCAAGTAGCACAAATGAAGATTCGGGCTGTGTTTACATGTTCTCTGATGAGGTAAAGATGTTCACGCAGGATACGGAGACACGCCATTTCGAGAGACGCTTTACAAGGTAGCGCTGCTAATTAATTGTAATAACTACGTTATCCCGCGATGTGCCACGAATACCTCGATCGCACTCTTCCCTGTCTTTATTATCCGAACACACACTCACACATACGTACGCACTATAATTACTTCGCTATATGATTACTCGTGTATATACAACGATCGGCGTGTCATGTCATGTAGGCGATCCGGGCGTCTTATACAGCGTGATCATCGATAAGTCGATACCTCCTCTGCGCCGGAGCAAGTGCACGATTCGACGTCGCGCCCGCTCATGATGGATCGTGATTATTGCCGGGGAGAATGTCCGAAAAGCTTCTCTCCTTTCCTCTTCTTTTTTTTTCTTCTTGTATACGTAAACGTAGCAACGTGGCGCATGTGGGTCAGGGACTGGCAAGGAGCTGTTTTGACGGTCTAGACGAGCAGCCGCGGATGCCCTTTTGACTACGGTAGTCACGTGACGTCCGCGAGTTTCGGCTTTGGTTTCGCGGGAGACAAAGAGCCGCATTAAAGAGCCACATTTATCAAGCCCCCGATGTCATTTAATGCGACTTGATTTATCGCGATGACACGACGTGCACGCACGCACGATTCTACAGTCACCACGTGCATTCATAGCCGCGACGCGTCCTCTACGGTCCGCCGGCCCGCCTCTTGACCTGACTCCTGTCTGATCCTCCATGGGCGGAATCTATGCGTACGCGAACGAGCGTACATTATCCGCAATTAATCGAAGGAGTCTTCAATCGGCTAGCCGACGAGCGAAAGCGAAACCCAACCGACCGCGCATGGCGCGAGAGAGACACTTAAGTGGAATGACGATTGCATAATGATGTTACTCGCTTAATTCGACGCGACGCCTCGTGGTTTCTCTACACCGCTTGCGGGCAGCGAGTGTATGCCGGAAATCGTTCCCTGCGGACTCGCGCCGGCTGGACATTTCAAGCTGTTGATATGAAAGAATTGATATCGCGTAGCGCTAAGCTGGTAGCTTTCTCTCAGGAAGAAACATTAGAAGCGGAGGTTATCGTAAAACACACACAAAGAAGAGAGATTTCTTCAATTTCAAATAAATATTTAATCAGATCTCTATAAGAACCGAGCATTTTGCCTCGCTTTATTGTTTCGAGCAATCGGGCGACTTGCTCCATGAAGAAGACACTAGATCTATTCTTTACGGCTGAACTAGTGCACAATTTTGGAACTTAAAAAGAAACAGGCGTATATTATGACTTGGTGTAAAAAAGAGAGAAAGAGAACTAATGTAACTAATTCAGCTATAAAGAACGGACTAACTGCAATTGCGAAACAATTGAGGTAAGTCACTTGTGGTTGCTTCAAATACTCACAAGTTCCGATCTACAATATGTGCCAGCCTTTAACCTAAGGTCAAACATGTAACGTAATCTCTGGCAGAAGATTTCCCACATTAATGAACGTCGCAATCACTAATTTTAAGCGTTATTCTGGCAGCGCGGAAAACGTCTTTTGCTAGAAATTGCGTTACACGTTTGGTCGTAAAGCAAAAAGGTTAAAGGCTCACTATTGGCACGTATTGTGGATTAATAATGAAGCGAAACTAAACCCAACCCACGGCTCCTGCAGGTCCTGTAACATTTTTCTTTGATTTTTATCTCGGAGCCAATTTACATTGATTTGCTCTCTTCAATTTGCTCGGTATCATGCCGAGAGCAAAAGAAGAAGCTCGTTCTCTTCTTTTTCTTCCTCTTCTCTGATCGGTGTGCGGTGCGGGCAATAATCAATAGGTGAGGTTGCATTGCGAGTGTTGGCATTTCAGTGCACAGCTCTGAAACCGTATTACCCCGCATTGCGTTGTGTCGTAACGAGCGAGCCTGATAAAAATTTCGCCGATGTCCCGTCCGCTATCTGGCCGTGTATATAACGGTCGTTACATCGAGATATCCGTCTGGCGTAATGAAGTCGATCGGCGTAGAAAAATCATACGCTATTAATGGACGCCGACAGTGACGATTGATTGGCCGGCGACGTTGATGAGCTAAGAGTTTCTGGAAACTCTTCTCGACGAGAAGCGGACGTTCGACGCCGATCCTTCGTGCTGTAATTCTAACAAAGAGAATGGACGGGATATTATGTTTCGGAGTTTTTACGCTTTTTGTTTTTTTTTTTTGCTGCACCAAAACGGTATTTACTCCATCTAGGTCAATGTCGGCGAGAGCTATTTCACAGCTATGTCGGTTTTCGACGCGAGGCGCGAATGCTCTTTCGTCGCGAGGAACAGGATCATATCGACGGTAATCGCTCCTTTTATTGCGTTACGAGTAAATTTCTGGGTCCGCGGCGAGAGAAAGAGAGAGAGAGAGAGAGGGAGAGGGAATCAGAGAATGAGAGAGTCAGAAAGTGAGAGAATGAGAATCAGAGAATCAGAGAGTGAAAGAGCTAGAGAAAAAAGAGAAGGAGAGAGAGAGAGAGAAAGGGAGAGAGAGAGGGGGGAGGGAGAGAGAGGAGTTGCGTTTCCGTCGACAACACGATCATCAAGCACTGCGTGGTAAATGATCACGTCCGCTACCGTTTTTCTTGCGCCCAGAATGAATTGTGAGATTGCGAAACGGCGGGGTCTATAAACGCGATCTCCATTACATAAGAAATATTCCTCTGCTCTATTATGAAGTCGATCGGTATTCAAAGTCGGTCACGCAATTAACCGAGATCGACAATCAACAGGGATCGAAACCACGGCTCTCCTCTCTCGCCGTTTTCTCATCCGCGCACGCTCGTTACAGTCTGTCGGTTACGAATTTCCGCGACGCGGGAACGCTTTTCTGCCAGAGGGGCGAATAAAAAGATGTTCGTCTCGCCGTCTTACTTGCGTCATTGCGCAAATCAATTTGTGTATCTCGCACTCTCTCGGCGCTACGAAAAAAATCGAGCCGGCGCAGCGGTTGAGAAAGGCCCTCTCTCGTGCGCGCGAGTTACATATTGATTACCGCGTGTACAATAATAAATTGAGATTGCACTCAATTACGATTTATCTCGTATTAATCGGGTGGATCCGATAAATCGCGCTGAAAGGACGCTTCGTTGCTCCAGGGGCTGGCTGGCCGGCCGGCGAATCATGCACAATTTAAGTGCGAGGCGCCTGCGAACGAACGCTCCCTCGTTCGTTCGTCGTTCATTCGTTCGTTCGTTCGTTCGTTCGTTCCTTCGTTCGTTCGTTCGTTCGTTCGTTCGTTCGTTCGTGCGTGCGTGCGCGCGCCTTTTCTTAATCGGCGAACCGCGAAGACGTCGAGGGAGATGTTTTTATCCGCCCGATCGAGAGCGTGCGCCGGAGCGAAATCGATTTCGAGCAATCGCGTCCGCCGACCATTAAGCCATATCTTGTGATCGCTCACCTGGCCAAGATGATATGCCGTGCGTGCGTCGAAAAATCCGGCCGACGCGACGACGTCAAAGTATCGCCGCGCGCGATCGAAATTGCATTCAGGGCGCGCGCTAAGATCACGCGAAGGTCTATCGAAAGCGCATCGGCTGCGGAGGATAGAGAAGAGGTATAGAGAAGCAAGGGGATGCTCTAAAGAGTGAATGACGAACTCGAGAAATGTCGATAACGTAAGACCGATAAACTATCATCACATAGCGATCGTGTTATTCTTTTCGCGCTTCTTGTACTTACAGATCTTACGTAAATGGGTGTTGTCTTGTCTTACCATATTTGGAAGACTTGACCACGTATATATATATAGAAATTTTTTTCCGTAGATTTCTTCGGTATTTTTAAGATTCTAAATGATTCTAAATTCGAGTGTAAAAGTACAGCAGTATTCTTTAAAATTTCTCTGAGTGGAGCAAACTCGTGTTCAGTACATGCGAGATCTTTCGTATTGGGCGAATATTTACTTTAACTGACAGCGTCTGACAGGCTAATTTACACTCGAAATGTCAATGTTTTTTTTTTTTATCGCTTTTGTCATATATTGAGCAATGCTCCAGTATTCATTATTGCACGTACTTTCAGCGTGCAAGTGCATTTGTAATTTTGCGCAACCAATATACGACGTAAACTTTGCAGAAGAAGCCGGTATTTCGTCGATAAAGTTTTCAAGTATGGCATCCCCTTAAGTTAACCGGTCGCGAGTGTCGCAACCCGTGATGGCAAGTAGCAAGTCCCTCGAGCGCGAATCGTTCATTCCGAATTAAAAAAAAAAAAAAAGAATCCCGACTCCATCTCTCTTCGTGTCACTTTTGTGTGACACACTCTCGTCGTCTCTTCTCCGACAGCACAATCGTACTGCGGCTGATGAATCGCGCGCACTTGAGATTCCTCTGCGCTGAACGCGTTGCGGGCGTCCCTCGCAAAAGTGGACAGTCATAACGGCAGAAAATTCGCGCATAGCGCGATATGTCGAAGGTCGGGGACTCGCGCGAGTATTCGGCGCATACTGTCAAGTGCAAGGTTTTCGATATAGCACGGTGGAGGCAATTGGAGAGGGGAGGAGGCAAGGGGACGAGAGGGAGGGGTCGTATCTCGCTGGATACACGGCAGCGGAGATTGCTAGTAACCCCGGGGAGTCCGATTTCGTTCGTTTTCTTCCTCTCGCTCCTTTTTTTCGATTCCGAGAGACCCTGCCCGTCCGCTAATTATTTTGCACGGAATCGGCTGGAAACGAAGAAACTCCCCACCCATGGGGCGCTCCCTCTCGTGCGTTTCGCAATGCTTTCGTAATATCAATTACGCGGTACCTGTCAAGTTATACACACGCGCACGATGCGGCGGAGGCGGCGGCGTCGCGTTTCGCGCCGGAGCATTATTCCCGTAGGTGTTCTAAAGTATTTAAGGCCGTGTAATTTAATAAAGTTATGCCGCGGTGCAGAGAATGAAACCGCGCTTCGGCCGCTGCCGCCGAGTCGAATTCCGCGTCCCCAGGGCGCCATTAAAAACGCTCGCCCTTTGCGAAACTGTGAAATTGCAGCGTGGGTGAACGCTCCTCCGGTCGCGTTCTTAACCCATCACCTACGGGCTGCGCGAATTCTCCTACGTTGTGTATAACACAACAATTTTCGCAGCGCCCCCTCTCCGCTCTCTCCTGCCGATGACGTGGAAGAGCGAGAGAGAACGTTCTTCGCGAAAGGTGGAGCTCGTTTGCTTCGTAAAGCCCTTGTCACACTACGGATTGGAGATAGAAGATTGTCGACTGAAGATTGGAACTTGATCAATTGAAATAAAGCAGGTTAAAATCGAAGTTCGTTGATTCGTTCAAATCTAATCTTCAATCCGCAATCCTCCGTTTTTAATTCGCAGTGTAACATGGACTTTAGACATCTCGCGTCTCGTACGGTAAGAAGATATATTTTGCTTCAAATAAACATATTTCTCTCGAAAAGAGGAAACAAGTTGGAATAATAACTAGTAAATTTTCGATTAATAATTCGATTAACAGTCCATTTCATTAGAAGAGAAATAATTTTTTAGTAAAAGTTTTTAGTATCAGTTTTAAATACGAAATTGCAAGAAATAGCATCTTGCGACTAGAGTTTTCTTTTTGGGATGAAATTGACCATAGGATCAATTTCTAATCGGGGATGTCTTTATCGCGTTGCACGCAAAGCGTTTTTCTTACGTACGCGTATGTGTGCTCACGTCTTGTGGCGCGTAGAAAGGGCAGCCGGTGTGCCACGAGCGAAGCCCGCGAAAAAGAACTCGAGAACACTCGATCGCGCACGAGAGAGTCAGCTTTGTGACATAAGCAGGAAATGTGAGAGAGATAAATTAAAATAACCGCGCGCGGAGCCCGCGTGTGTTTGCATCGCGCGCGCCGATCGGCAGACACGGGGGTTAAGTAAGGAGGTATTTTTAGAGTCGACGCATCGCTCGCCTCTGTTGGTTCGGCAGAAGCAGAAGTATCGGAGAGATCGTGAGAATTCGCGAGCGACGGCGCTTGGGCGCCGAAATTCTAAATTAATCATTTTCGCGCAAGGCGCCACCCACCTTCGAGAGAGATTGCACCTGGTGCTTCTAGAATCCCTAGAAAACAGAGTCTGGCGATTTTTCGGATCTTCTTTCGTTGGTTTAGCTCGCAGACTTTTTAAAATGACGGAACCAATCACAGTGGTTCATTGTATTGCGTTATATTGTGAGGTTGCAAAGTAAATCACATCTTTCACTCTTTCGAAAAAGGATATAATTCTTAACACTTTCATGCCGACACGAATCACTCCCGCCAGACAAATACGCCATTTTGAAGAGTAAATGGCCAAACTCTGTTTTCTAGGAACACTAGATGATCCAATTTCGGCGCGCGGATATGTAGGGGAGACTGGGGCTAGTTGTCTCATATTCCAAAAGAAGTTACAACTTCTCAGACAACCAATTCTTGTGACGGACTGTACAAATATGATAGAGATAACCTTCTTCTGTGCGTTAATGCCCGTAACACGTTCCTGTTAACTGTGCATTTTGTTTTGCAATACCAAAATACAAATATATAGCAATATGGCAACATGATACAGAGTTCTGTTGCTCAGTAGCGTAAAGTAAGAAGGTCACGTATAAAATATGTATATCATATACTTGCAAGAAACTTTATTCTAGCTGGTTACGCGTCGCTTAACTTTGTTCACTCACGATGGCGAATATTAATATCTCGAGAATTTACTTCGCGCTGCTACTAAATCAGTTTTTTTATTTTTTAACTGTAATATTATTTCGATTTTAATGAAACTCAGGGAGAAAGAGCATCTACGTTCTAAAAGGATCATTTCAAGATAAATACTAAAACTGAAAATAAGAAAGCACATGGGCAACATACCCCTGGGTCGTCTAGACCCGGTCTCCTTTACACGAGCGCGCGTTCCGCGCGGGTTACCTGCTTCTCGACACCTCGTTTCTTCGTCTCGATGAATTACGTCCTCGGGATCCCGCGGCCTCGGACGTTCTACAATGTCGATCGATTTCGGCCCCTTCTCTGCGCGCGCGTATTTCACGTATTAATTAAACGCGCTCGTAAATCGAGGTGTTGCAGCCCTCCCTCCCGGTCACACTGGTACGCACGGATCGATAATTGCGTAAATGTATACTTTACTACTCGCGTACTTGAGGAATCACGCGCGCGCGCGCGCGACGTGCACGCCGAAACTTTCCCTCGTGAAGTTCCGTCGATTCGCGCGGCTCGAGTCACTCGAGACTTTTCGCGAGGAACCCGTTCCTCACGCCGAGGATCGCACCTCCGTGCTAAACGAAGTTATCGTGCACGGTATACGGCTTGAGCGTCGCGATCGGCGACTCGACGACTCTCCGCGAGCGCATCTGAGAAGCCAACCGCATCTGGATGCAACTTGAAGGAGTATCCGTCCAAGATGTGGCGATTGGTATTTAGGCCTCGCGTTACGCAACCTCTTTCCAACGCGCGACCGTCACGCACACAGTCGCGGGGAAAAAAACTATTATTCCGGGGGCGAGCGGAGCGGAGGCGCGGTGGATCATCGGGCTGACATTGGACTTACATTTTCCGTATGCGACTCGCGTCCTACCGGGCGTGTACGAGACACACGGGGGCTACCTTCTCCTCTTCTGTCTCTCTCTCTCTCTCTCTCTCTCGTTCCCTCTCTTCCTCGCTCGTTCATACATCTCTCACGTTTCTTCGTCACGTAGGCCCGCTCTCAGAGGGGCCCGAAACACGCCACGCGCGTTCGACACGGCTGCCAGTGCCTACCTACGTGCCCGGGAACGCACATAGAGCGAGCATCCGCCAATTGCGAAATGCAGGAATTTAAGGGGGCATTCTCCGTAAGGTCAACCGCGACGCCCGGGGTCATCCTGGTAATTGACGGCGCGATTAAAGCGCCTGCTCGACGACGCGTGGAGCCGCGCGTCTCTTGCTCGCGCGCGCTCTCGGGAAGAAAGAACACGTCTCCGGGATCATCGTAAAAGACGCGATTCGGGATTCCAACGTGAATAACAAGACATCTATGTGTTAATATATCCCGCTCGATGATTGCGAGGTAATAACGTGTTCAGCGAGGTGCAACGCTCGGAATCGGTCTGCGTAAAGTCCTTCTCGCGCATGTCGCGTATTACTCTGCGCATCAAGGAGGAAAATTACCTTTTCAACCCAAAAGAGTAACGAGATACGAGAATTTATTTAGAAACTACTAAAATAACTACTAAAGACTATACTAAAAACTTATTTATTTTAAAACTACTAAAGATTATTAAATGAATGAATATGTTTGAATTCTGTATACGTAACTAAGTAATATATTTGCATTAAAAGAAACAATTTATAATTATTTTTTGTGCGGAAATGGCGTCACGGCATTTGTTGCTTGTAGTTCAAAAAATTGAATTCTTTGACTCACTTCAAGAAAGTAAAATTTTTTGTTAAAATTTGTTTTTACTTTATTAAGAAAAAATTAAAACAAAAATAAAATTTCTAGCGCGAAAGACAATAATTATTATTTTATAAGAAACTATTTTCTCTCGTTTTCTTGATTACAGTATTGTACAAATGTAAATTATGCAAGCCAGGGGAGGCAGTCAATACTGTGATATCATATTTTCACACAGAAATAATCAAATTATATTTTTTAATATATATATATATATATATATATATATATATATATATATATATATATATATATATAATTCGAACATGTATGTATGCTTATTCAGTGTAGTTTCCTTTAGATAAATTCCCTAATATTGTTGCTTATTTTGGCCTGAATAAATCATTTTCCACCGTAAGGACATAACGAGCTATAATGTTTTCTATCAGTTAGAGACGACACTGCGTTTAGCACAAAAAATTTGAACAAGGGAACTTCAGTATTTTCCAAATAAAAAAAAGTAATCTTTTCGTCCTTGGAACAATGATAAATAATAGTATGATCGAGACCTTATATTGATATCTTTATTCATTTCTTTGAAAGAAGACATTTGGCCTCGGTACTAGTCGCGAAACGTACACTCTGATCTTGCGAAACGAAAGAAATCTCATTTTCGTAATATCGCGATTACAAGTAAAAAAGGTATTATCTCAAAGACTCCCCGCCGGTAAGATCATCGCGCCGCTTCAGGGTCATCGCGGTGATTGTTCGCGGCAATTAAAACGTGCGCGGGAGGCGAGATCGTATCCGACGTTCTCGGTAGTTTTGTCGTAAAACCGAAGGCGCGCGCGATTAAGGCAATAAAAGGCGAAGATGTAAAACGAAGAGGAGAGGCCGGTACCGTCTGCGCGCGATGACACTGCCTCGACCCTTCGTATTCGGTCGATTCGCGATCGGTGCGGCCGCGCGCGCGTGCGCGATTGGGAAAATGAGGGATATTACATGGCCAATTATCGTTTTACGGGCGAAGGAAAGTACGGACGATTGCGATAACTAAACTATCGATATATTGCGTAACGCGAGGAACTTAAGGTCGCGCGCGAGCACGGCCGCGAGGTCCGCACGGTAATAAGCCGTGGAATTAGAATGCGCGCTTCTCGCGCATTCCACAACGGCCGGAGTCGCCTCGCGCTCGAAAAGCGCGCTGAGCGCCGAATATAACGACGACACAAATCAGACCGACTGTTCGATAGGCATCGCGTCTGTTTTGATCGTGAGAAACTTGGCTCGCATTGCGTTTTCAAACCTTGTTACAACTTACCGGGTAATCGTGCATACATGATACGTAGTGCGTGCATTCACGCGTCGGCCTTAAATGCTGCCTCATTATGGCTGAGTGATATTATTCTAACGCGAGGATAAACACACCTCTTGATTTCTCCTTCGAACCGGCGAGAGAAAACTCGCGGTGATTTTAATTATTTCGTCTTCCTCGTTCAATATTTTTGCCGGTTATGAAACGTAGCGAATGCAGTGCGCGCGCAACTCGCCGGGTTCATCGCGGCAATTACTTTGCGCAGTTAGAATGCGCGAGCGACGATCGACGATGACGACGACGACGTTGTGCACCTTGTAAGAACCGGTAATTTTGCAACATTGTTGGCTGATTCGCGAGAAAAATATAATAAAGCCCCACTTCGCCGAGGGAGCGGGCGCGCGCGAGCGGCGTGTAATTGTGTCCCGAAAAACGGAGGTGCGTGTGCGCGCGGCCGGCGTTGATCCGCAATTTCTCCCGTCGTATTTCGAGCAGCGACGAATTGTCGCGTTACGAAAGATTCCCGCGCTACTTAGCGAATTCGCATTCTCGTTTCTCCGCGCGGTAACGACGTCCTTAACCAAATAATAGTCCCCTCATTAGCGAGCCCGTCTGACCTCCCGTGTGTCTTGAAATTCGGCGAGAATTTCAAATTTCGAAGCTGTCGACGAGCCTATCCTCTCTGTGTGCGTGTATGTGTGTGTGCATGTGTGCTCATCGCCGCACGATCAAAAGATTATCCTACCTTCGAAGATCGCGACAGTCGATAATCGTCGCCGAAATCGTAGGAGGCAGCGCGCCATTTCGCAATTGCACTGCAAGCGCCGCGAGAATATCGCGCCTATCTATTCAGTTAGTCAAGACTTAATTAAGTGAGAGTCGGTTGTTAGCCGGCGATCATAATTGTGGTATCGGCGATGTAGCGCAATGTAGCTGCGAGATATATCTATTTTACGCGCCTCCCTTTCCACGAGCAGCACAATCACCGCGGTCGACGCCACGAGCGCGGTCTCGTT
Organism: Odontomachus brunneus; assembly: GCF_010583005.1. Classification (NCBI taxonomy): domain Eukaryota; kingdom Metazoa; phylum Arthropoda; class Insecta; order Hymenoptera; family Formicidae; genus Odontomachus; species Odontomachus brunneus. The sequence goes on along the minus strand of NW_022639558.1, from coordinate 117,840 downwards.
CGGATTTAAAGGACGCGCGACAAGTTGCGACGAGACTCACTTGTTCACGGCTCGATCGATCGATCAGTCGCGTCATCAGGGCGGGTATTATAAAACTGCTCGGAAAGGTATTCGATCGGAAAACAGTGATAATCACTATAGAATTTTTCAATCAAGGAATGAATCGGCATTCTGCAGTAAATTGACTGTCCTTCCATCTCATGTGTGCTATTTATATTTAAAGAACTGAAAAAATGTATTATTAACCTTTTCGCTATCAACAGGACATATATGTGTTTTTCTCACTATTAATAATAATTATTCAATTAAATAAGTAGTTTTTTTGGTATTCAGAACGCGCATCAGCTATCACTCTGTTGGGACAAATATAACCTCCCAAAAATCCTCGTTAAGCATCAGTGTCCCGGGCTTATTTTTTAGGCACCAAACATAAAACATAAAACTTTTAATTTTTTTGCTAAAACTATATTATATTAACATATTTAATGAAGTGAAAGTGAAAGAAAAATTGTATTTTTAAAAAACAAAATTAGGATTAAGGGAATGTTCTGGTTTTTGTTGAAAAATAGGTTATTACGAATTTTCTTTTTTCGAATAAATGAATAGAGATATTGATATAAAGTGTCGACCATAGTATTTATTATTGTGTGTTTCAAGGACGAAAAAATTAAAATTTTTATATTTTTATAAAATACTGAAATTACGTTGTCTAAGTTTTTTGTGTTGAACGCGGTATCGCCTCTAACTGGTAGAAAACATTACAACTCGTGCAATAATCTGACACAAATAGGACAAGAAAATTAAAAAAACTATGCTATCTAAACCAGTTACTATCTAAACTGTACTATCTAAATCCCCTTAAGTGCGCTATTAAATACTCTATTAAAAAATTTGCTGTGTCTAACACAATTTACTATGCTCCTTAGCAAGACCTTATATCCGGTCTATTTGTGCACAACTAGAAACATAGCAAAATTGGAAGGAATATTTATGTGAGAAAAGGCTGTATATAGATTTATCTTCTTTTGTCCCGCGTATGATTTCGTAATATTTCGTCTATTAGGCGTATTCTATGACTTTTAACGACAATGTCTTTATCGTTACGTAAGTGTAATATAAGACAGAAAAATCGTGCAACCACGACAACAATATCGTCGTTGAAAGTTACAAAATGGACTCGCGGCTGTCAAAAGCTCGTCGTCGATTTCGTCGATTTCGGCGTGCACTTCCGATCTCCTCTCGCGAAACGGAATAGTCGAGTCGTGTCGTCGGTCAATGGTCAACAACGGCATTATTCGTGCGGAAGGAGACGGAGGAACGGGACAGGGGCGCAGGAGGAGGCGCCCCGTGCAGGAGCCAGCCCCGTTGTTTCGCCGTTTAGCGGTGTCACTTGGCGCGCACAGCCTTGTAACATATACGCAAATAACCCAATAAATCTCGGTATAGGCTGCTGCTGCCGCTGCCGCTGCTCATCCTTCGGAGTCCTTGACACCGACGTAGTGTTACCGACTGCTGCGCCGCTCGCGTCGAGGAAAAGGAGAAGCCGATCGGCGACGGCGACGGCGGCCGCTCGCCGGCCGACCGGCCGTCCCGTCCGTCCGCTTCGCCGTGGAAGCGACCCGGATCAACCTCGCGTCGTTTCCCAATACGCGTAATACGTCTCCGCCGCCGTCGTCGCGGCGACTAACGCGCGACGGTATTCTCCTCTCGGCGACGCATTCCCCTAGAAAGACGTTAATGATCCTCGCGCGCGGAGTTATCGACCGCGAGAGGTTCCGCTCGGCTACCTCGCGATGAGCACGCAACGTGGAAGACGTTCTTTCTCAATAATCGCGTGAGAGTTTCTGGTTCCCTCGGCGAAGACTGCTTCGTGTTTCGCGCGCTCGTCCGATGCTTGCCAATTTTATTGAACGCGAAGTGCTCGAGTTTTGACAACGATGACGACGATGATGATGATGATAATTTTTTTGGAGAGAAGACGATATCGCGGACTATAACGTGCTGCTGCTTGACACAGCTGTAATTCAACCGGTGTTCGATAGGAACAAAGAAATTGTAACGTTTAACGTTGAGTAACGTTCGACTGATGCGTGAAAGGTGTTCGCTGACCCAGATCGATGATCGCGATTCGAGTGATTTTCAGCTAGCGACTAGTCGCGATAATGCGTTCGTTTCTTGAGAGTGTCCGCTGCTTGCTATTATAGTGGCTGACGAAATTAATTCGCCGCGATCGCGGTATCTATCAATGAAACTATCTCTCTCTTTTTCTCCTTTTCTCTTTTGCGAGGTAGCGCTAATCGCTCGATGAAAATTGTCGAAAGTTATTTGCACGGCGATTTATAATATCTACAGAAAGCTCCTAATTATATAATCAAAAGCAATTACCAAGCGCGCGTGCACGATAATAATCGGTTTAACGAATTTCAGACTCGCATTATAATAATAGTCGTTACTTGAAACTTGTTCCACATGAAATACTCAGACCTGAAGTTAGAGAGTTAAGATTGAGTCTTTTGTTTCAATTATATACTCTAAAAAATATAATTTTATTCTTAGAGAATATTCTTTTGTATATCGCCTCTCAAGAGAATTCTTTTAAAATCCGAAAAGAAAATATTCTAAGTACAATATTCTTAGAGTTAAAGGAATTTCGTCTTTTGTCTGCAGTATAAATCTTGTTTTTCCGAGAAATTTCTAAGAAAAAGGCATTCTGCTTCAAGTAAGCTTATTCCTCTTGACTCAAAAGGAAAAAAGTTTGAATAATATCTATGGCAGATTTCTGATTAATATTTTACTTCAATAGAAAGGGTATACTCTTTTGGTAAGAATTTTCGCTTAATATATGGGATTACAGGACATTAATACCTTGTAGAGTTCTTTTCTTTAGTATTAGAATATTTTTCTTTTGATTTTAGAGAAATCCTCTTGAGGCCGTATATAAGAAGATATCCGCTAAGAATAAGATTATATTGTTTTGAATATATAATATATACGACATTTTACACTACTGTCTCAAATTTTGATCAATTTACCTTAATAAACATTACATCTGTAATCATGATTCAACGGAAGAACTCTCATCCAACTTTGAAGTATCTCAGAGTATCTCTGAGTAAGTATCTTAACTGAGGTAAGTCTCAAGCAAAGATTATTAATATGGCTCTTGATTTGTGATCCGAGGATACTTCGCTGCGTGAGGCGAACGGTCGTTGTTATAATCGGTGTTTACGAGCGAATCATCCCTCGCAATGGCTGCATTCCGCGCGTGCTCGTCGAAAATAACGACGCGCGTCGCAGTAATAGACGTAACGAACGTGGCGAATGCGTGGCGAACGCACGGGAACGCGATTGGTAATACATTCAATCGCCGCGCGTCCGAACAGCAGTATTTTACAGTATCATTCAAACGCGCGCGCTTAAAACGTGATCACACGCCCGTAACGATGCCCGGCCGCGTACATTTTTCTGCGTGCAATCATGTCAAGGAGATATTTACAAAATAGTAGTGTACGCGTACACGCTGACATTTACCGCCTTTGAGAGGCGAGAGAGGAACGCTGCACCTGCGGACTTCATTTCAATTTATTAAAATCACGATAAACGGATAATGTAAATCGCGACAGTCGATCGCTAATTAGTCGATTTCCGATCGGCATTTGTAAGGCGTAAAGACACGAGTTTCTTCTCGTCGTCTTTCCGGCGCGCGATGATCTCTCGGACGTGCGTTCTCACCCGACACCTCAAGGATAATTCCGTGATATGCGACCGGAAACAATCCTCAGAGATACGGAATGCGTACCTACAGATACGTTCGATTATCGACGTGTTGAGGACAATGGTCCACGGGGTTGTGCAAGCGCAGTTAATACGCGTGGTTGCGTTTGTATGCGCAGTTCTCGTCTCGTTTTATGCGGTGCACGCGGGTGGTCCTCTAATGAAGCACCGGAGAAGACATTCTCCGCGATTCTAAGTCTCGATAAACCGTGAATACGTTCCCGCGGACTCGTCCCTGTCCATGTCGCTATCGCGTTTTGTCACGCTGCTAAAAGAAAGATAGGTGAAACAACTCGAAGCGAGTTTATACCTTCAAGTTATGTACAGCAATATTGGGTCTAATTGATGACAATTTTGGCTAGAATAATAATTAGAATAATCCGTAGAGAAATAATTAAAATTAATCAATCTATTCGATTAGTAAAATTAATTATTGATTTAAACTTTGAAATGTTTATATACTGAGTAGTAATTATAATTTTGTCTGTAGATTAAATTATCCGTGATTACATATATAACGATCGATTAATTCTGTTTATCGATTTGCCGATTATTTTGGTCAAATAAATTTCTGATCAATTGATGGCCAACACTGACGTATACTAAACTATCTGCCCCAATTCTTTCAACAAAATTTTAGTATTTTTGTCAATTTAAGTCAAACTTTGATGCGATTGATTATATATTGATTAATTTCACTGATCAATCGATTAAATAGTTTATTGTTATATATATAACAATAAACTATTTAATATATATATATATATATATATATATATATATATATATATATATATATATGACAATTGATTAATCTGGATTATTCGCTTGCTAATTATTTTAACCAAATAAACTTTTGACCGATTAATACTCAAAACAGAGATACAGTAAACTAACTACCCCAATTTTTTCGGTAAAATTGAGTACTGTTTTAATTTTTTCTTTGTGTGAAACGAGCTCAAAACTTTATTCAACGATGCGACCATTGAGTTGAGCCAATATTTCACTGGTTGTACTTATCGTCCGATCTACCTTGCCTCAATCAACCTTTTCGCAATTGAAAGAACATCTGTATCATACGTACGTAACGATTATATTTCAGTTCCGTTCATCTTTCACCGTCCACGAAATTTTTCATCTCGAATTCTTACGTCAGATTGTCGATCTGACACGATTTTTATTTAATTGAACTCGATTGCAGTCCGTGCAACAAAATTTGCGTAATCCTGATATACTTGGTCCCTTTTACCCGATTCTTTTCTCCTTTCCTTCAACGAACGTGTCGTTATGCTCTTTGCACGTTCCCACGTGCACCCTTCGAATTGCTCGAATCGTAAAAGTTGTTAATAGAAGGTCACACAGATCTGCCACAGGTAGTGTTACAGCTAATTATTAGCGCGCTGATTGTACTCGCTAACTCTCCACGCGGCTCCGCAAAAACCGCTACTAAATCCCAACTGTTTCGATGGAGCGGGGTATAATCCTTCCACGGGATTGTACCCCCGTTCAGCCTTCAGATTACAACGTTCATCGCGCTAAAGGGTTAGGCTGTAAAAACCGTCTTCCCTCGACCACTTAACCGCCAGAGCTCTCTATCTGCGCTCGGTCCTCTTCCATCTCTCGATTTCACTTTTGGCGGCCGCGGCGCACACCAGTCCTCTCCGACGAGGCCCCTTTCCTTCCCTCGGTCTCCTTACCTCTCTCAATAATTGCGCAAGCGGCGCGTTCGCGGCGCCTGGGCCCCGCGCGCGTGCCTCCTAACGAAAAGGATCATTACACTGGCGCAATTTGTAAAACGCCGCGTTCGCCGCGAATCTGCGAAAGTGGAGCGAATGTTGTTATTACTACCACAACATACACACATATACACATATACATGTCCGTCGTCGATCTAACGGCCGTGCAATTTTCCCCGCGCGCTCGCTTTATCCGCACTTAGGAAATTATCCATTGTGCGGGCCGCGCGCCGGCCGTTCGTCGCGCACAGAGGACGTTGGAGAGAAGGAAAAAAGACAGCTTTATTACGTCCCCCAACTCCTCGAGATTTTAACGTCGAATTCCCAAGCGCGAATTTCACGTATTAACGTCACGCCGCGTTATTTATTGTGCTAGTGTAACGATTGCGCAACATCTATGAGCGCTCGGGAAACCGGCACACTCGTGCCATCCTCTCCTCTCGCGATACTTTCGTGTGTATGATACTTGAAGTCTTCATAGCGCGTAACTGCAATGAACTGAAGGTAGACGTCACCGCGAACGGGAGCGAGTTTCGTAAGGCGAGTTTCCGCATGAACGTCGGTGATGAGCGCGACGGCGGCACCGTCGTTCTGCCTCGCACGCGCGACTGCGCCTCGACGTCGAGGATGACGTCGATTAACGTCAGAATTGGTTGCTTAACGACACGATCGGCTGATCATTAATCACCGAAATCCTCGACGAGAGGATTAGCATGGTTCTCGTTAAATCAGCGGAAGCCGCACAATCCGCCGATTCTTACGGCAGACAGTTTCACGTAAGCAAAACGGGAGCCCTCCCACCTGCCGCTATAAAAATTCCTATCTGGCTGTTAACCGTCACCCGGATGACCATCGGCTAGGAAACGTCGGTCAAGAGCCGATAGAGGATGGCAATCGCCGGGGAGCCATTACCGCGGGACACGTTGTAATGTTATTGTCGCGGACCGAGCGCGCAGATTGCGAAACCAATTCGCGTCGGTCAGCATCATTTGAACACTGTCAACGCCATCCGAACCGGCATCCGAACGGTGTCGTTACGCCACTGCCATTGGCGGCGGGCGACGCCGACGGCGAATCGAGGCGGGGAGTAGAATCGCGAGGACGCGAAAAGCGCGAGGAGCAGCCACGACGACGACGACGACGACGACGATGACGACGACGACGACGACGTCGGAGAGGAGAACGGCGGGAGGTGGAGGCGGCGAAGAGAGGCCGCGGGAGTGAGGGACGGGCGAGAGGCAAGGTCGTTCTTTGACCCGAAACGTGGTCAGCTCGGCGCCAATTTTTCGGGAGGAACCGGTCTCACCCGGCCCCCTGGAATTCTGGCTGGCTGGCTGGTTGGCTGGCTGGCTAGTTGGCTGGCTGGCTGGCTGGCTGGCTGGTCGGCTGCACATCGCGACCGAACCTGCGGTTTCGCCGAGAAACCGAGTGCGACACGTTGATTCTATAGCAGCAGCAGCAGGCCGCACCTGCCTGCTCGCTCGCTCGCCCGTTTGTTGCTCGCGTCGACGACGTATCGGCCGATATCGCGGCGAGGTCCCGGACGATTAATAACGAGAAGCCCACCTCGGTCAGCCTCGTCAATCAAGCGTAATCGAGGATCGCGTAAAAAACGAGAAGGGGTCAGCGCGCCTCGCGGACCGTTTAACAACGTCGCCCGGGCCCCGCGAGAGAAGGCGGAGGGAGAAGGCGCGTCTAATTGATCGATCTGGTCGATAAATTCCTGCGTGCGTCATCGGATATTCCCGCTGGTATTGACGAAAATCGGGACTCCGAGTCAGCCGGATGTACCGGGGACACCTGTCGAGATAAGCGCTCATTGTCAAGCGGGACGCGTCGTAATTAGTTTGCGGTATCACAGCGACGCGCACTTGTGCAACAAGGATTGTCGCTGCTCAACACGCCACTAATGCGATCTAATCTCCGCAGGCTTCGAGCAACACTTCTTCGACTTTGAATCGTGGCATCCGCGATATCTCGCGAGTAAGCTCAAAGCTTACTCTTTAAGAAGCCTCTCTAAGAAGCGTTTGCAACGTTTGCTTAACGTTTTAGTGAAGTAGTTTCCTTTACGTGTCAACCTTGTCCGCGCATAGACTCATTTTCGCTTTAGCACCTCGTCCTTGGCGCCTGGAGGTGAAGTCGTATCCGTTGGTCTTCTCCACTCTCTAAAGTACAATCAGTGTGTTCTCTTCTCTGAAATGCTTTACAATTACTATAATACTATGATACTAATAATAATACTATATTTATAATTGTTATACTTATAATTGATAATTAAGTTAACAATCAGTAAAGATCTCGCTGAAAGAATCGATAGTGACGACTAGTGTTGTTCTTATTATTGATGCAGTTTGTAAACACGGAAAAGACACAACTGCTTTAGTGCAGCTAAATTTTCTGTTATCTGGGGATCAGACGAAAATCTCGGTTGTAGGAACAGATAGATTCCTGTAAAAGGTTTCTATTCAATCAATTGCTCTCAGTTATTTTAAGTGAGTTTTAACGCAGTTGAGTGTTCAGATGAATGTTTTCGATCATAGTAACGGAGATATTATTTCGTGTCAGCGAGTCTCTCATCTGGCTCTTACTCAATTACACGCGAACTGAAATCTTTTTCTCATGCAAATAGTGTCATTGCACGTGAATCGCATGAACATCGTTGTTTCCATCGCCACAAACGCAGAAAGTTGAGTTTTATAGAAGGTGTGACAAATATTCGTACTACAGATTTTGCAGTGAAATCTTATCCTACTGGAAAAAAATTCAGTTTGTGTAACTGAATGGGACCAAACGAAAAGAAACCTTCTATGGGAATCTTTCTGTTGCCATAACCGAGTTTTCCGTCTGATTTCCAGGTAATGGACAATTTAGTTGCACTAACAGAGTTGCTTTCTTTGTGCAAAATCAATGAGATATGCAAGATGGAGCGGTCAAGTACAAGTTTCCACTGGAAATCAACGGATATATTCACTGACTATCGGCGAAATACTCTTACTCATCCAATCAGAAGCATTTTTACTGATTCATTTTAAGAGAGCATCGTCATCGCCGCGCCACCGAGAGAGCGAGGGATCTTACTCTCCTCTTGTCGTCACCCTTGTCGGCGCGCTTGCTCGCACAATGCGAATAGAAAAGTCGTGCTAATTAACCGCGCATTAACGCGTCGTCATCGTCGTCGTCATTATAAATTTCAATTCAGTCACGAAAGATCCTCGCGCGTCGAAAAGAGGTGCGCGCGCGCGCTTATTCGACATCGTGAGTAACGTGCGAACTATTCGATTGCGCAACCGAGGCCGGCGCTAACGTATCCGATCCTTTAGTATCAAGGATTCCGACGAAGCGCCAAATAAATCGGTTATCCGCGAGGCGACGCGGCCGGCTGGCTGCGCTGCAGCCTTCGAAATCGTACGCGCTCGCTCGCCCGCGACAAGTCCGAATGCCGAGGTCTCTCTGAGGAGCGTCGCCGTCGCCACCGCTCCTCTATGAGCACTCGAGGCATCTGAAACGAACCCGTATGTACGAACACGCGATATCCCGCGCGCCATTTTTTACAGCAATGTGTCATTTGTAAGCGGCGACAACGCTCGAAATGATCCGTCGCGATGCTGGTCCCACGCGCGGGGGAACGTCCTTGCACACAACAAATTATGCGTTTACCCCAGAGCTATTAAATACATTATAAATTAAGAGAGAGATCTCTGGAGAGAGAAGAATGTCGCGCGCCTAACTCCGCGGGTCCAACGTGAACGGTCCGTCCGTCCGTGTTTTATTTCGCCGAATAAGCGACCCAGATACACTGAAGTAAAAATTATCTTAAAATCAACAAATAATTCTTTGATGCTATTAACATATTTATTCACAAATCTAAATTCTCTTTATTTAAACCAAATATTGTTTACTTAAATCATGTAAACAATATTTGATTTAAATAATGAGAATTTAGATTTAAGTAAATATGTTAATGGTATCCATCAAAGAAATATTTGTTGATTTTAAGGTAATTTTTCTCTCAGTGTGGATTCTCACGATATCGTGACGTGAAACACGCTGTGCTGGTGGAAACTGCTTGACTTTTTTATTGCGTTTGTGATGTCAATGTACTCTGTACTGAATTAATTATTAAGTTTATTGTACAATAATGTAGATTTTCTGTGTTATACTTGTGACTACAGATTTACTCAAAAGTGACACTCGGATTTTTATGTTACATTTTACACGACACATTGTTTTGAGCAAATTTTCATCACTTTTTTCGCATTTCTATCTCATCATTCTGTGTGAGAAATATGAGTGTCATATGAACCGCTCATAGGAGGTGGAACTTTTGCAAATCGAGTAAGTTGAGTAAAGCTGTCGAACTTACGCACATCTGTCTATCTGGCGAGCAGCATTGATGGATGAAAATTTTCTTTGATCAAAATAATCGGCGTATCAATCGTTGAAATAAATAAACCGTCACGTACAAAGTCACAGATAATTTCATCGATTGATGGATTTAATTTTTAATCAAGCTTTGACGCGATTGATTGTGCACTTGATTAACTTCATCCATTGATTAAATTGCTCGTGATCACATACATGACGGCTGAATGATTTGTATGATTGATCCACCGATTATCTTGGTCAAAGAAAATGTTCATCGACTGATGCTCAACACTGCTGCGGGAGTCTCCTCCCGGAGACGCGAGGATCGGCTGTGAATCCGTAATGAGTGATCGGTCGCGCGCGGTGCGCTTTTAATGCCGATGTGTCATTTTATATACACGCACCGTGTTATTAATGTGCACGCTCGCGCGCGAAAGAATGGAATTTTACGGAATTCGGTCAACCTGCCGCTACCGCCGCCGCACCCGCACAGCTCTCTCCCCGGTCCGAGCCACAAACAAATATCGTTGTATCCGCTCGCTCGGCATTAAACATTATTATATCCCGACGAGATCATTAAAGCGCACACGTCACAGTCTATTTGGCTCTCGCGGACTAGACCTCGGCACAGCCGGCGGCGACCTTAAATGCTACGACCGTCTTCTTCCTCGCCTCTTCTCTCGCGCTGCCGCTTTTATAATGATATTCCACTATGTTAACTCCGGGCGTAAAGTCGGTAGCCATGATCCGTTTCCACGCACCGGTGCGCCCGGCTCCGACGCCGCTACCGTTGTCGTCATCATCATCATCATCATCATCATCATCGTCGTCTTCTTCGTCGTCGTCTTCGTCTTCGCCACCGTCTTCGTTCCCGTCCGTCATGTTGGGAATCTAAGAACGTCCGACCACACGAGAAGATAATGATCTCTCTGTAACGCGAGACGCGGCTTTATTGTTCCCCTTATGGGCCGAAATAACGACGAGGCGGTTAGAATGAGATATCAAGCGCCGGAGAATTCGCGTGGACGGCGAATGATACGGTAAACGCACGGCCTGTGTGTCGAAACGACCGCTAATGAGATCGGACCGAAACGTATCGACTCGGTCGCGGCATTTAAAAGGCAAAACGCCGCCGACAGTCCGGTCAGCGCGATCTTAGAAGTCGCTACGAGCAATTATGTAGATACGCGGGAGACCTTACCATGTCATTTGAATAATATAAACTAGAAAAAGAATTTCGAGGTAAGGTTCAAGATAATGCAGCGGAATTTGCATGCGTAATAATGTCAAGAAACGCTCTCGCCGCCTGGCCGGTTGGCTCGTGTGTGTGCTGTGTACGTGTGTACTTTCCGCAGGAATCGAAATTGAAATATAGACGATATGCTGATACACACACATACACACGCGCGAGAAATAAACACGTATATATATACAGTCTAAATAAATACACCGCTCTTGATCACGAGAATATATGCGAATATGTTAATGAATTTTAGCGGCCACTTCATAACTCGAACCGGAACGAATATCCTCAGCTCAGGCGGAAGATATACGATTGTTTGCTGATTGTGAACAGCTGATTGTTTATCAACGACTCGGAATTGCGGCGAGATCGTAGGATAAGACATCCGGTTATTGGTTTCCCTCTTTAGTTATTGACACTCTAGACAAACCTGCTCCTTCTTGCGGCATTTAGTTGTGAAGATTTCTTTTGGAATCATAGAATGTAGAAGCGAGACACTTAACTGTAATGCTGTTTGCAAGGAGAACCAGACTTCTCTAGAGTCGTATCAATAGTCGTCACTTGAAACATGTCTCAGACGAGACACTCAGTTTTAAAAGACTTGCATTAATAGTCGTTACTTGAAATTTGCCTCAGGTGATATATTCAGATTTGAATTTAGAGCCAGATGCGAATTTTTCTGAAATCACGATTGCAAATATAATGTTACGTGTATCATATGATTCAATTGAAAAGCTCAAATCCAATTCTAAATTCATATCTGAATATCTCACATGGGACAAGTTTCAAGTAATGATCTTTAATATAGGTTTTAACTACTTAGAGTATTAATGATCACGGGAAATGCCAATAATTTGGCCAATAATTTACCCTATTTTGAGGCAGTCTTGGGTATTAATTAATGGATTTTTGTTTTACTAAAAAACTTATCGAAATTGTAGTGATTTCCTAAATCGTACCTCACCAAGCATATGTGACTTTTCTTTTAATGTTTAATATTTATTCTAAAATAATACACAATCTGAACATTTTTTGTCTTTACATTCCTTATTATTATTCATTTTATTTCTCATTTTTTACTATTAGATGGTAAAAAATACCTCCATATTCAATAATAATAAAGAAATTAATAAGATACGAGATTGGTACGATTTCAAGGCAACTTGCCCCTGAATCGACGAGTCAATAATCAAAATTAATCAATCATCATGTATGTAACCACGAATAATTTAATCAATTGGTGAAATAAATTATTAATCATATTAAAACTTGATTAATAATTATTTTCGTCACAATCGAGATAAAATTGCTCGCTGATGATATACATGAGGATTGATGAATTTTGACTATTGACCTGCCAGTTATTTGAATCGCAGAAAATTCTCATCGATCAATGCCCAGCATTCTGCCTTAAAGGCAGTCACGCGACATGTGTCTACGCGATCGCAATTTCGACGACGGCGAACGCGCGTCAGGTGACGCGCGATCGACTCGCGGATGACTGGATGGAAATAAAAACGATCGAGAGTGCCGTCGCGCGTAAGGCAAACATTCACATCGAGCGATCGAGCGATTACTACTCTTGACCTGGCCGAACTGGCAATGACCCGAAGTCGGGAGATCCGATCCGCGGATGTCTGCCGTCAATTAAAGCGAGCACTCTTCGTGCTTAACGAGGTGTATCCCAGGAATGCCGCGAGCCATTTCGCCTCGCGAATCGTTACGATGCATCTTTCATCCTCGCGCGGGTTCGAGAGATTCTCTCGCCGCCGCCCGATCCTCCCGAGTGTTCAAGGCCCTCTCCCTCTCCCCCTCCCTCCCCTCCTCACTGCGCGTTGAGGTCATAGCGATTTTTCGTTTCCGAAATCCGTGGCCGAGGTCGCGGTGAATTGGATCACGATGACGACGATCCACCGCGGCGAGAGATCGTAATCGCAGAAGGACAAAACACCGCTGGAGAACGCCGCGAACGATTCTCACCCTCGCCGTTGATCGCCACGATCGAATCGATCGATCGATCGAACGAACGAACGATCGATCATGCCATCCATTCTCTCTGCGTCCCTCGTTGCGTACGTAGCGCGATTGTCCATCGGGTTCGCGTGGCTTTTTGGCGTGTCACTACCTTAAACACCATTCATCATTCAAATAAATGTTTATCTTGCTTAAAAAAAAAGGAACTTGTTCCCGTTGAGTAAATAAATAAATTAATTAATTGATGCGAGCTTTCCGCGTGAAATTTTCATCATAAACGATACTCTGAGAGAAAAGATATTTGAAAATTTATCTGTGAGACATGAAATTCATTTTTGTGGTAATAAATTTTATATCCCGCAAATGGCCTCCCAAGTATTCTGTGCACACTGCAATACTGGTGTCGATAACTCTAGTAGTACTTGAAGCGAATGATTTCTTCTCAATGTATAATGAGAAAAAAAATACTTCAAATTTATTTTTGTGAAATATATATTTTATTTCACAGAAATAAACTTTATATCCCGCAAATAAAAGTTTCTTTTTCTATTTCTTTTTCACAGTGTAAGGATAAAAGGCCGGCTTAAGCGAACGCGCGTTGCGCTCTGTTTTCCTGTGTTACAGATTAAGTTACCGTTAAAGGTGAACTTTTCGGTACGACCCAGGGATGTGGTAGTGACAATCGCGAAGAAGCACCTGAGCTGCGGCCTGAAGGGCCAGTCGCCGATCCTCGACGGCGATTTCCCGCACGAGGTCAAACTCGAGGAGTCAACTTGGGTAATCGAGGACGGGAAAGTGTTGCTGATTAATCTGGAAAAGGTGAGTCGGTGGGCACATACGCACACGCATACATATGGCTGTGTGTGCGTGTGTGTACGCGCGAGCACGCACGTATGTGTGTGTGTTGTTAATGTGCTTTTTCGCGGCCTCGCCGATCCGCGGCCTTGCCGGAACGATGATTCCGACGGTTCTAACATCGCCCAGTCGCAGATGGAGATTCGAGATACGCGCGATCGATCGGCGAACGAATCCGCCGGACTGACGTGTCCCTGGACGAGCGCGAAATACGGCGTTTAATTGAGCGAAGGTCCAATTAATTCCGCCGTGTCTGATTATCGTGTAAACAGATTAGTTCGCGATATTGCTGTTCTTGTTGCGGCTTTTACCCGACATTTTGTCTCACGGAACAGGTTGTTTACATTTCAATACGTCGCGATTAATTTGCGATACGCGCCATGACGATTTAGATTGCGCGATATATACAGTACAGTACAGATTTGTCTTGAGAACTGGCGGAAACTGGCCGTCATCGGATGGTATAACTATCTTTGCTACTAAAGCTTATTATTTAACATTGGCAGAATCATCTGAATCTTAGAGTAATGCCATATCTTATAACGCCCAAAGAATTCTTCGGGAAGTAAAAGAAAAATATTCTTAAAGTTAGAGGAATTTCATCTTTCATCTACAGTACAAGTCTGTTCTCAATAGAAATTTCTTCTAAGGCAATCTGCTTTATGTAACATATTCCTCTTGATTCGAAAGGAAGAAAGTTAGAATAATATTTAGATAGATTTCTAATTAATGATCCACTTCATTAAAAAGAGGAATATACTCTTTTAGTCAAAGTTTTCACTTAGAATATAAGATTACAGGAAATAGCAGGCTTTGCAACTCGAGTTCTTTTTTATTTTCTGATTGCGTGCGAATGAAAATGTTGCATATAATCGGTCTTCGAAAGCGCGTCGGACGTAGATAACCAGAGCGTTATTTCGAGACGATATTTGCCGTCGTCCGCAGGTGAATAAGATGCAATGGTGGGCGCACGTGATAACGAGCGAGCCGGAAATCAGCACAAAGAAAGTGAACCCCGAACCGAGCAAACTGTCCGACCTCGACATCGAGACGAGAGGTCTCGTGGAGAAGATGATGTACGATCAGAGGCAGAAAGAGCTCGGACTGCCGACGTCCGACGAGCAGAAGAAGCAGGGCGTTATCAAAAAGTAGGGATTACACTGCGCGTCGATATTTGTCGCGTGCGCGTCGACGGGCTTTCGTTAATTCGTGGCGATTTTCCAGATTTATGGAGCAGCATCCCGAGATGGACTTCTCTAAGTGCAAATTTAATTAACTCAGCCCGAGCACGAGTCATCGTTCAAGGCGTTCACCACACTTAAAATTCCGGATGCCGCACCGTTGGGTACCGTTGCGTTCGCGTCTCGCTCTTTCGTGATCGTGTAACGTCGTGCGCGATCTCCCGCGCTCGACGTTCCGTACACCCGAAGGAAGAGGTCAACGCGATTGCAACATACACATTGCGCTTGAAGGTTGCAGGAGATGGCAGCACCATGTTAGACCGCAGCACCAGCTACAGAGTTCTGCTGTCGATTGCGAGACTACGATTAAGAATTCTCCAATTTATTTTCCTATTTACCGTGCGTTTTCCTTTTGCTTTTTTGTACTTTATCTAACTGTTATCTTTCCAGAGGAGAGTACGGTCGTGCATCGCACGCGAGAGTAAATATTCAACTTGTGCACTGTATTTTATCTACCAAGTAAGTCGACTGTATCGATCTATTGATAAAGAGAGATGTATATTAGAAGCACACCGTATTGACTTGATTTAGTGGATAAAGGTTGTATAAACATTTCTCTTTACGAGGTTATATTATCAATAATATCAATCGGCGTGTAACAAATATCTGCTGCAAAGAAATAAGTGATAATCAAATCATGTATACGTATGACAAACACGATTAGTTAATTTCTTGCAAAAATTGTGCTTTATTCCCCTCGATCTCTCTTACACAAAACGCTACAAACTTGTCTCCGATGAGAATGTAGTGTGTCGTGTAACAACGTAACAAAATGTAATGGCAGATCGCAGCGCAATTAGCCTTACGTTTAGTGCTTTCAAACATTTAGGACTGTATTGATAGTCGTCACTTGAAATTTGCTTTATATGAGATATTTAGATTTTTCCTCTGATTTAGATCCAAGTTTTTTCAATTAAATTTTGTGATATATATAAATATTGTGATATATATTATGTCTGTAATTGCGATTCAACTGAAAAACTCTCCTCTAATACTGCAATTCTAGACAAAATCGTAAAACTCGTAACTTGTTTTCGTAAGATTCGTAAGAACTCATGAGTAGATCTGCAATTCTATGCAGACTGTATGTTATATGATAACTCATAAATATCTACGATTTTTTTTTGTTTTGTAAGCTATGACTTTACGATTTCACGATTTATTCGTATATTTGCTTAAAATTACAGCATAAGTCTGAACTCAAATCTGAGTATCTCATTTGAAAGGAGTTTCAAGTAACGATTATTGATATAGACTTTAATCTTTTAAATTTTTTGAGAGAACCTCTTAAACTTTTACTTTCAGTATGACAGATCGATCTTCTATTTTTATCCACGATTTATTCTCGTCGAATACCTAGTTAAGATTCCGGTTCTGCGTTGAACCGGAATTCCGTTAAACTTTGGAAGATCAACAAAAATAAAAAACCTCGAGATGATACCATATAAATTATTGTTCTACCTTGATGTTACAAACATTTACTACTGCCGTTTTTTCCGTGTTGAGGCTTGAAACGTACTCGTTCAAGAGCGTTTTAACACGTTAAATTGTCTCGATATTTTATCTGCACTTAATCTTTATTTTTCACTTTAGTAACTGAGAGAATTACGAATGTTGGCTTTGGAGTAGATTTTATGTTTTGACTAAGGTATCTTTTTATTCTCTTTCGGTGAATTCGTGAAACGTCCGTTAAAATTGAAATTATTTTTTGCATATTTGGAAATAATCACCCAACATCCTTTGTCCTGGCATTCTGACTGTTGGCTGTTCTATCGTGACACACGAAAGAATTCGCGATGCATGAAGGCCAAGTGTGTTTTGAAAGGTCTGGAATGTTTTTCAAGAGCTTGTTGATTGTTGTAAGCAGTCGACCGTTTAGGGCGCTAGGCGATTAGGTATTGGTAGGGGAGGGGAGAGGGATTGTTTTGATACTCTCGCGCGTTGTGTATTGTTCCGTGATCGGTTGTCACATTAAGTCATAAGCCGGTGAGTGACGCGTACACACGTGTAATACATGTATCGGTATGTTAGTCGGCAATTTCCGTTGATTGATTAAAATATTTCGTCGACTATTGAAACATTCAGTCGGTCTCTTGTCGCGTTAATTAACACGCGTTTCTCCGATCGAATCGTATCGACGCGAGTATCAGTGCTAATATCAGTGTCACGAGTTGCACGAGTATATCCAAAGTGCTACGATGCAGCAGTCGGGAGCCAAGAAGTTGTATCAGGAAGGACAAAGGATACAGGCAGCGACACATATGTTTCCAAGTATGTCAAATCATTTATTATACATGTTTCCGATTTGAACGGACGTTTGACAAAATTACCGAGGATAAGGAGATACCCGAGTCGAAATTTAGACCGGTATTCATAGTCTGTCATCATTTGATAAGTAAGCTTTATTAATCTTCGACTAGCTACATTTACATTATTTCGTATAAGACACATTGATCCAAATAACGAATAACGCTGAATAACGCTCAATGAGTACGAATTTATCATTAATTATGCTTTCAGTCAAAAATAGTAAATTATTTACAGCTATGAATACTGATCTTAGAATCAAGTGTCGATTTTTGAGTCCAATAATGCTTCTTGGACCGCGAGCATGCGATCTTGTTTACATCTGTCAATGTTTTCTTTTTCTTTCTCAATTTTGTTATAATACGGAATCTCGATTTAAATCTCTATCGGTAAGTAGCATTATTGGACGTATAACTCTGTTATCTTTATTTTTACAGCTTCTTCAGCTCTTTAAAAGCTTCAAACACATCGAAACTCATCGCCGAAAGAAAAAGCAACAAGATTATAAAAACTAAAATGTGTTGCTTCTTTTAACTCATCCTCACACACCTTAATCTTTATTAAATTGCTTAATATTTGCTTATCTCACTCTATTTACAGCTGAATAAGTTATACAATTAATACATTGCTCGTTACAATTAGGAATGAAGATTAAATGCAGATAGAAGATTGAAATAATCGGATATCAAGTAATTCTAAGATAAATGCATCAGATTCAGCGTCAAGGTAGAATAATAATCTGTATTTTGTCACATCTCGAGATTCTCCATTGATCCTTCAAGTTCGACGGAATTTGCAGGATTAATGCAGATCCAAAATTTCGACTCGGATTTAGCTTGTATAACGTTGTACATCGAGATCGATACCTCAAATTCGTCGGAACCTATAGAGTTAATGTAGAACCGAAATCTTGACTCGTGGTGCTCCCTAAGTGTACTCGTCCGCTTGTTTCATCACTCGTGTTATCCAGCGCACATAATTGGGCAATCTAGCGTAAATGCCGAATTTACCGCGCTTGCCGCAACCCTCACCGAAACTAGTGATGCCAAAAATCGTCCACGGGTGATCGATTTTCCGGGGATCTCTGCAGAGCAGAGGTCCTCCGCTATCACCTGCGCACGAGTCCATCTTGCCGCGGCGGTAGCCGGCGCAGAACATGTTATCCGTGATTCTGTAGTCTACGTAAACCTCTCGACAGGTTTCGGGGGACACTATTGGAACCTAAAATCAAATTTGATATTTCTATTATTTTTTATTGCTGCGTTGATTTCCGTTGTTTGTACACAAAAAACCCAACTGATAATTGAATTGCCAAAGATAGAGTGAATAAATATGGCTCGAGAGCCATATTTCTTATCTGATTTCTTTGGCTTATTAGCCATACAACCGACTTTTCTAATGCAATTAATTATTCATGCAAAACTTAATGAGACACAGTCGTATTATGACACCAGTCACATTCTGCATTCAACGTGTTAACTCTAGAACCATAAATATGACTAAAATTTACTCTCAGAACAACTTTCCAAATACCGTTTTTAAAAAACATGTTTTGTTTTTTTATTATAACTTTTTTTCAACTTTATTAAATTGCAAAATCATTAATATATTCATATTTCTTGATGTTTTGTACGTTGATTAAAAAAAACTTGAATTTTGATCATTTTTACAGAAGTTATGAACGAATAAAAATGGGTAAAAATGGGTAAAATTTATGCATGTTCAGAGTTTATATAACTTTTTGATGTTCTTTAATGTTCTTATGATGTAGCCATAACGGATTTTCTGAAATTTGTTTTTAAGATGATTCTCTATTTTTCTTTCTTTCGCAATCGTACATGCCGAAATTCCCTTACTCTGACTTCGTGGAGCACATCCGTTCCGAAATCATCTGTCACGCTAGACTTGCCCCAGCCGATAATGGTGCATAGATGGTTCGTAGGCAAGGGTTGCTTTGGTGCAGGCAAACACGCGATTCCCCTCGACGTGGACGGGGTCAGGGTGATTGGTAAACGAAGTAGAGCCACGTCGTTGTCGACCGTATCGGCGTCGTATTCGGGGTGAATGGTCACGGAATCCACCTATGTAATCGCAGGGTTAATCGACAGAGTTAATCGAAATTATTCAATGTGTTTTAGTAACCGCGGTGACGCGTACCCTAAGCTCCAATTCTGTGCCTTCTTTGACTGTTAAATCGTGCTCCCCGATGCGCACGTACAGACGTTTCCTGATGCAATGCGCTGCGGTCAGTACCCACTTTGGGGACACCAGCGTTCCGCCGCAAAAGGCCTCCTGAAAAGACAAACTCAGTCAGCGTAGATCCAGACAGTGCGAATGTCTGAAAGTTAGGTTTATACTCTTCAAATTTTTTGAAGTAAAGCCTCACTCGAAGTGATGGTGAAAATTCTGTTACTCGGAGTCACAAATGTTTATTAACTCAGTGCAGTAAAGTCAATTTTCAATTCACGCAAGTGAATGTTTTGGAATTTTGTTTCAGTTGCAATTAGATTCATTCTTTAACTTGAAATGAAAATGTCCGACGATTTAAAATGAAGAATTTATTTTATGTAAATGAAAAGAGTCATTTGAGAATCCGAGTAACTCTGTTGTCACTCTATTTTTCGAGTGGAATTTCACTCCAAGATATTTAAAGGATAAAAACAGCCCAAAGCCATATCGATCTGTCGACGTAGACCATAATTTTGCATCATTTGCATCAATTGAAAATTTGCATTCTACTCAAACGTACTCGGAATCGATTTAACACAGCCACTTGCCACGGCCAGCTCCCAGGCGTTGTCGGACGGCCGCCGATGATTCGGGTAAAGTATGACAATCGGGATCCTTTATGCGAGTTCGTCACCCCGCATTTCCAAGTGTTCGGGTTCTTCTCCGGGGCGAAACCGTCCACGGTGTTGGGATTGAGCTCAAACTCGTCCAATACGGAGTCTGGAAAATCAACGTGTCGATCAGTGCGCTTGGTAGATTATTTGGATCGCTTCGCGCGTAACTCACTCACCGTCTCCGTCCTCCTCGTGGCTGCCGCGAATTTTCCGGTGGATCCATTTCTGACAGAAACTACCCTCGACGTAGCAGTAAGCGCTCTCTCGTATGACGTCGCGACCGCAGATACCGGGCTTTCTGCACCATCTAATCCGGGCAAATGGACGCGTGTAATGTTTCGATGTGAATTACATAACTGCGAACTCGTGTGAATACCTGTGACGTTGAGTAGTGCACAATCTTGTGCACGGCGACCACTTGCTCCATTTTCCGTAATACCCGCCGGAGTGCTCCTTGATGTCCTTACCCTTGCGTCTACCTTGCCTAGGCTCCGCTTCCTTCGGTACCTGCTGAGAGCGCGTACACGCGTCGCGGGATCTTTGTAAATTTAATCATTTTGCAGATAAGATGCTTTCTCTCTAGACGCTCTCTAAATTTTTGCGAGTGAAATTTCACTCAAAAAGTGTGCGATGACAGTGGAGTATTCTTCATTCGTGAAGAATGAATCGCTCTGATTATTCCGAAATTCGAAATCGAAGAAATTTAAATCTGTTTATTCTACTGTCATTGGAACGAAAACATTCACTCTTGAGTGAATATTTTTGAATTTCGAGTGGCAGGTATTTTTATTATATCGCTTCGAGTGAATCTTCACTCGTTTTCAGTGAGAGAAAGAGAGAGATTTTACTTCGAGAAATTTAAGGTACATTGAAAAGAAAACTTGAAAATTTATTTGCAAAGTATAAAGTTTATTCTTGTAAAATAGATTCTATATCCTACAAATAAATTTTCAAGTATTTTTTCTCTCAGTGAAGACATTTTCGGCGTAAAAGAGATATCATTTTATAAAAGAAAAATAAAATACTAGATTTCTTTGTAAGAGAGCTGAATCTATGAATACTCTGCGATATATGTCGCGTGTCAGCAGTTGGAAAATCGCTCGCCACTCATCGCGACTCACTTGGACGACGTGGAACTTCTCGTCCTTCCGTCGATGCCCCCGACGTTGGCGTTGCTTGCACCGTCTTCGTCGTCCCTCCCTATTGTGCTCGCAACCGCGTTCTTCCTGTGCCAAGATAAGCGGTGAATGGAAAATCGTAGAAACCGTTCGCGGTATATCGCGATGTATGTAGTTGGGCGTTTCGCGTATTTACCCTAAGTACAGTGGTTCCGCAACCTTTCCTCGACCGACATCTCTTGACGCGATTCTGCGTGCAATGCCGGTCGCACACTGACCATTCGCTCCAGTCCGTGAAATGCGACGACTTCGTCGCTCCTGTAAAGCAATCGGGAACGTCGGAAGAGTGCTTCTTTCAATCGAGAAGTCTAAATTTATGAGCAAAGTAGCGCAGACTTACTGTTCTTTGGTAAAGGCTCCACGGCGGACAGCCGATCGATCGAACGGAGGCAGTTTGTATCGCCCTTAGCTCCAAAAACGAACGTATTGTTCTCATTCTACAAACAAATTTTCCAAGAAAATTAACAAAATAGAATATTTTGACACTTACGATTAGACATTAGACGAGAAATTGGTTTCAATTCTATCTTTATAAATTTCTATTTTTTCTTGAATTCTTGGATTTATCTCTTGAGTCGCTTTCACCGACCATAAATATACATTTCTTATATTTACATATAATATATTCATTTATTCATTTGTATGTATGTTTGTATAGTTGTATAGTAATGTGTCGTGCATGACACTGCAGGCGTATCTGTCAAATTCTATCTTATATCTTGACTATTACGCGATTAAGGACTCGTTTATTAGAGTCATTGTCGTTTTACTGGATTGCTCTGTGTGGCCAGTCACGCCAACACGATCATCGACACGAAACGCCCCGGACCGAGTGTCCTAGGCCGAAGGACTCGATAAATACGGCCTGACTAGCTCTAATTTCATCCAGCGCGTACGCCTCAAGGCTGTAACGCCCAGTTCGCGACATTAAACTCAATTTGCCCGCTGGTAATGGCATCGCGACGTAACCACCGTCGGCGCTAATCATGCGTTACGCGATGTCACCGTGTCGACGGTACGTGGGCATATGAAATTACTATCATTTCGCTGTCGCGCCTTCCCGAACGCTTTCCAGAACGCTCGTTCACTCGCTCTCGCCGCTCGCTACGCGAACAATAGCTCTCGTTCGCAGCCGCGAATGATTCATTGCGGTCCCGCGTGATGGATTCAGCCACGACCAAAACGGTATTCGCCCTTTTAGCGGCCTACCGTCGCGGCATTGTCCGTGATGACAGTGACGCAAAACTCGATTACCGCACACCTCGAGGTTGATTACCTCGCGGGGATTTGCTGTCGGACGCGTGACAGGAGAGCATCTCACACATATTTCGTTCTGTCGCGAGTCCAGAAACAATCCCACGATCATTTTCGACAAATTTCTTTTGATGGAACGTGGAAACCTAGTTAACTTTGAAGCAAGAACCTTTAGAATTCGAAAGATCTTAAAGGGCCAATAAGAGCGAAACAAAACTTTAATATTTCTTTATTTTTAATCTCAGAGCCTTTTAAATTTATTGTACTTCAAAATTCGGATTCTAATATTCATGTCATATGTCTAAAATGATAACCCAAGAAATCATTCCTTTTAAAATTAATTTTTATTTTCCTATTTTATTTCTTATTATTTTTTATATATTTCCTATTATATTTATATTTCCTGTTATTAAAATCAGTGGTGTGAACCATCATGCATAATGATGGTTCATCCATCTGAGCGGTTTCGTTGCGAGATCACTATTCCTGAAGCTATGATTTGGTTCTAATAAGTAATCTCACGGTGAAATCACTGGTCTCCAAAGAGTTAAAAGAAGATGATTAATAATTATTATCAGTTGATGTCGAGAAATCAAGATGAAAAGTGATCGAGGAGCGCGCGTTTTCGCTAAATCGGTGGCGAATTCTCGAACTCCTCGAGTGGTTGATGACATCGTTTGTGAAATCTTCTGCGAACTTCGCGAGCGCGCGGACAGGTTCTCTCGGTTGACTCGCTCGCCGAGGCGCACTCATCCGATTCACTCCGCAATTAGCCAAAATATGCAAAACGAATCTGCAGATCGCCGCGGCGAGTGATCTTTAGCGATCGGAATGTCGGAGTGATCCTCGACCGATATGCTCGAGCGAGCGCTTTCCGCGCTCATCCCGAGGACTTGAAGTCAATTACCGGCCGTATCGATTTCGCGCACTTAGAGGCACCGCCCGTTATTTCGTTTCGTCTTTCGCAGGAGACCCCTCGGGTTTCAGTGTTATTACGCGGCAGGAAGAAATTAATAGCGATGCAGTCTGATGAAACTACGCCAGACGATCGCCGTGAGTTTTATCCTTCTCGTTTATATTGCATAACGATCGAGAGATCGTGTTAACTCGTCCTAGCGCGGGCGACGACGACTCATTAGCGCGAGAGACGGTCGGGGCGGAATGCCGCGCCGGAAAAACGCTAAAGGGAGAAGGAGGCGATCTCGGTAAGGAGAACAACGGGCTAGAAGGAAATTTGTATGCGGCGAGGTTAGCGTGTCCAAACTAGGCTGAGATGTGCGGTACCTTGCATCTCCGTGGCAATCCCGCAAAAAGTTCGTGCCGCTAAAGGGGAAGGCAATTCAGCGAGGTAAGGTCGTGGAGAGAGAAAGAGAGAGAGAGAGAGAAAGAGAATGTGCTCGCCTCATTGCCGATACGACTTTGAAAGCCCTATACCGGATCCACGCGGGAGCGCATGACGAATGTCAACGTTTGCGGAGGAAAAACGAGCGCGACGAAGCGGCACGAAGTCCACAATTCGCCAAACGGCTACTTCAATTTTCACTTTGCCGCTTTTCCTCGAGGGCTTCTTGCCCGCCGCGTCGACTGACGAGAGTGCGACTTGGACTTTTTCGTTTTGTTCGCTCGACGACACTTTCGCGCGAATTTCACGCACGAAGTTTTCGCGGCGAGTATCGAAATTACGTGGATGAAGATCTTGGCGAATATCGAAGTTACGAAGATGAAAATCTTTGTATGAATGGCGGGTTGCGAATATGAGCTTGTTGTGAACATGAGATAAAAGAGACCGGGACTAGTTGTCACGTGGGGCAATGTATACGGGGAAAGTTTTATAGTAAAAATGATTACACACACACACGGTTTTTCTAATCGAGGAATAGAACGACATTCTATCGTAATTCACTATTTTTCGATCTCTACTTATGTTTCAGGAATTGAAATTTGCTATTAAAAAATTTACTGTATTTCTAGAGAAATTTACTGTTTGCTTCTTAGCAAGATGGACAGTCTATTTCTGGACTGCTGAAAACACAATAAAATTGTAAAGAATTTTTATAAAAAGAAACTGATATTCTCTCCGTAGTAGTCATTTCATATCTTTTATCGATGAAAATGAATTAATTTTGCCATTGAGTCAAATGATTTTTGTGCAGTAGAAACATGTGGCTCATGAAAAATTGCTTTGCAGCGTGCATTTTATTTGTAAGTTGCATGTAAAAAATTACTTAAAAACAAGTGAACCAAACTAGCCCCGGCGCCCCTACGATTCGGACGACAAGCGACATCCGCCTCGCGAGTTTACAGCGTCCCTACATGGTAACGCCGTCGGAGTTCGTCCAACGTCCGAAAATGGTTGGCGATTTCTTCGACGGAGGGTAGCCACGGTTTTAATGTGGGATCTCGTGGGTCCTGGTTGCTGGCTCGCCGAGCTGTCGATGGAATGCTCGCTGTGGCGAGTTCGCGGTCTGATTTATGGTCTCCTGTGTGCACGATCGGAGAACCATTCTTGTTCCACCTACTATGGTCAAAGGATGTGTGCTCTAAGTCTTCGGCCGATAGAGCGAAGATACGGGAGTGCGCAGATGATCCTCACGCGATCGCGAGTCTCACTGAGAACGAGAATCCGCCGTGGAGACTGAATAACGCAACGCCTGGCGTCTCGCTAGCTCGGGGAAGGCGAGCAAGAACTTCTAGCTACGATAAATCAAAATTTCATTGACATTAATCGCTGTATAATCCGAGCAATGTAGCTGACCGTGCCATCAATAATACATTCGCTCATTTGTCCTCGAGCGATCTCGCGCGTCGCAGTGGCCGCCGCGTATGCACTGGAACTTCGGTGTATTTCACGCAGCCCGTCCGCGACGTCCGCGACTCGAGCTCGTCGCCTTCCACGGGGACATAATTGCAAGAGCATGCTCGTGCGCATATAACAGAATAATCATTGCGACATTGTCGCCAGCATTGTTGCGTGGGGTAATGTCGGGCCTGGTGTCGCTCACGCGCGCGAGGCCACAAATTACAATCGCGTCGACCGCTTGTTCTCTCCTGCCAACAATCGATTAAAGCAATAGACACCGTCTATAATAAAATGCAATAACACGGTTGCATCGACAGCGATTGCTCGATGACGATTCGTACGCTCTTCTCGTCGCGAAACGCAACGGGGCCCGCGACTTTGCGCAGCACAACGACGTCTACAGAGACATCGTCCCTAAGTAAAATAATATCCAAGAAAAACTGTTCGCTAGTCAGAAACTTCAGTCAGTTTTTGTGCTAGGATTTATTAGACAATAACTGTTCAGAAACTTTGGACAGAAAAATATTAGTCAGTTACTAACCAGAAACTAAGCAAGGAAAACTAAATAGTTCAAAATAAATCTATGAACTCAATAATGAGTAAATTTGCACGTGAAAGGACTTTATCTTTCAAAACATGAGTCCCAGGTTATTTTTTTATTAAATGATATTTAAATAATATTAAATTTGAATAATACTGAATAATATTGGGAGTACAAATTAGTTCGGTCCGTTTTCAAAAGATGGCTCTGGCTGTTATGAATGTTTCATAGTGACAGATGATTTCGGTAGTTTCAGAGAGGTTAGACATCTGTCAATAATATTCAGTTTATATCGCTTTGAGTTTCATACAAAATCCCTGTTTTTTACTGTGTTGAATATGTCAAATTTTGTATTAACTAAGCAGCATTTGCGGGAGGTTTTAGTTTTCTGCTTTAATTGGAAGAAAAGTGCAGCTGAAGCGCATTGAATGCTTGTAGAAGTTTATGGTGACAATGCTTCAACTGATAAATCATGTAGAGGATGGTTTCGACGTTTTAAGAATGGTGATTTCAGCGTTGAAGACAAGCCTCGCTCTGGACAGCCAAAAAAATTCGAAGACAAAGAATTGGAGGCATTACTCGATGAAGATCCGAGTCAAACGCAAGAGGAGCTTGCAGAATCATTGGGAGTTGATTCATTTGAGCCGTGCATTACGAGAAAAACGGCCGGAATACGAGCAAAGACATGACAAAGTTATTCTTCTGCATGATAACGCTCGGCCTTATGTCGCAAAAGTCGTAAAAAATTATTTGGAAACGCTCAAGTGGGATATTTTACCGCACCCGCCGTATTCGCCGGACATTACTCCTTCTGATTACTGGTTGTTCTGACGGATGCAGCACGATTTGGCAGGTCACCGGTTCACTTCTTGCGCAGAAATCGAAAATTGGCTCCTAACTTGGATCGCCTCAAAAGACGAGACATTTTTTCGAGATGGAATTCGAAAATTGCCTGAGAGGTGGGAAAAAGTAATAGCCAGCGATGGACAATACTTTGATTAATCTGTTCATTCATTTTGTTCTGAAATTTTGTTCTGCATTTTTGACCACAAAAAAACGGACCGAACTAATTTGTACTCCCAATATAAAATTTTTTATTGAATGAAATATAAAATGTAATATTTTACAATGTGTAAAAAAAATCAAACAAAAAATATCTCAGAGAGAATTTTACATAAAAAAGAATTTAGTTTTGATTAGAATGAAGAAATTGATTAGAAACTGATCAGTAATTAAAATTCCTGGCTAGTTATTGGTTGGAAGGAGAGTCGCTCTTCCTACTTGGGTCGTGCCTGCTTTTGCCGCGCTTCTTACTTTATAAAGCGGTTCGATGCCCTCGAATGCGACGGCGCGGTTTTACGAGAGTTCATAAATACCGCTCGCTTTTAATTAGATTTTTAATAGCGACAATAAACGCGTCGCGTGAGCGGACGCGAGCTGTCCCGCAAAAATCGCCGTCTCTATTCCGTGCACGATATTGTCGACGACGACGACAGAGGCTTCCTTATGGGCAAATCTGTGGAAGCGTTCGCTCCGTTTCGCCGGTTCAGCTTTCGCGACGTGACCGAAAGTGCCGCGCTCTCGGCCGCAGCTTGGGCCTTATTTCTCCTCTCTCCCCCCTGATCCACTTGCGGTAACATTACTGTCTAATGTGTCATGAGTTACATTGCGTAATCGCTCGATCGTCTTTTCTGGCGAGAGTGAGAGCTCGCGTGGATACACGTCGTGTTTCGCGGTCTTGCACAGCGGCTTTACGCTGTTTACCATACATCTCGTGAGCTTCCATGAACATCTCTCTGTTCCTCTCTCTCTATCTATTTCCTCTCGTGATGTTTCAATGCTACGGGTGAGATCATCACCGTGATTTACCGTTTCCGTTGTTTAATATGCAGGTTAATGCGACGATACGCCTTCCATTTCGCGCGAATGATTTTCTACTTGACATGCCATTGTGCGTGTCCATCGATGTGACGTTTCTGTCGTGCCGCCGTCGCGGATTTCCCCGAAGGTTCCACTCAAGGAGACGCTTCACCTACGAATAATTAAATATTGGTACACTCGTTGCACGAAAGACGCGTCTCGGGAATTACTTGCGATCGCGCGCATAAATCGCGTCGCGCGCTTGCACTTCTCCCTCGTTAATCACGCGTGTCGAGTTAATTTGCAAGTGCACGCCGCTTTCGACGCTCCCCGTCGAAAGGTTGACCGCGTGTCCCCATGTACACTTTATTTTCTTCCCGCAATCGCCTTCAGTTTCTAAGAATGTCGTCCTGAACGATGCAATTTCCCTCGAGAGAACGGCTCCAATTACGGCTATCAATTTTCAATATGCATCCTAAGTGCGCTACATACCGCGTATAATCAGCGTTACATATGCTGTACCATCGCTTAGACCAAGAAAATTACACGATTTTCAACTTTACACATAACGCATAAAGTTGAAAATCGCATAAATAATTTTAATGGTAGGGGGTTGTAATAATAGCTCCAATTATAATGACTTCGATACTTTGCATGTTGGCTGAAAAATCGTGTAATTCTCGATCTACGGAATGATATGGTATACATGCCGCTAGCTTCGATATTGCGAGTACATGTACAGACACGTGTACGCATGTTAGATCGGCGAATTAACAGTAACTAGACTAAGGATAGGATCCATTTAAAGTCATAAACGCTTTGAAGCGCATAAATCGTTGATCCTCTAAGCTCACAGGTGAATACCGTTCAACGATTTGCTCGCGAATAACAAATAAGCGCTGAAAGTGGGAAAGGAGAAATCGTCGGTCGGTCGATTTCCTAAATTTACGATAAAAGCCGGGCTTACGAGCAGTCAATTTGCGTCGGCGTTTGCGAGTGGAACTTTGGACCGTAAAACCGGCTATTAGGATCGTTTGAGGGACGCAGGAAAAGGAGTCACCTGCAGCGCTTTTAACCGTCGCTAACCATCCGTCCTACTCGCTGCCGCCTCCTCCTCCTCCTTCTCCTTCACTTCTCCCTCTCCCCCCTCCTCTTTCTTCTTCTTTCCTCTACGGTTCTTCTTCCACGTGCGTCCGGCTCGCGTTTACGGCCGTGGTTATTTCCGGATCAACGTCTCCGACACCATACGGCCGCTTTATATTATTACTAGGACCGTGCAACTCCTCATTGTTCCGCGACGCGTTCTCGCTCGAGACGACTTTGCGATGCGATGCGAGATGCGTCTCTCTTCTCTGTGCCCGCGGCTAATTTTACGAGCACTCCGCCGAAGTATCGATGCGCCATGCGTGACGGTCGCGCGTCGTTTCCTTGCACCACTCCCGTTCCGATGTGGTCTGAATTGAATGCGTGTTTGTGCGAAGCGTAAGAAGCTGGGAATCACAGGGAGATAAACTCACAAGGGAAAATTTGTCTCGTGAGATTGCGCTCGCCGCGCAATAAGTTCTTATTGCCGATGGCGAAATTGTGATCTCTCTTTCTGTCTCTCTCCCTTTCTTTCTCTCTCTCTCTCTCGGATAGGATGGCCGCATTTACGGGAAACGGTACGTTCATTTAGCGAAGAACCCACACGAGAGACAGTTAATACGCGATATTAATGAAGGCAACTCTTTGTGCGTAGACGAGTTATACCGGAATAACTTGTTTTCAATTCATGCCCACTCCGCGTGCAGGACGATTGCTAAATACAAAGTGGAGGCACAATGTCACGTGCGGTGGTGCATCGATCGTGCCAACCGGTTGTCATAAGTTTCATACGCCCGTCTCGTAGATTTAGAGACGCCATTTGTGAGTGTAGCTGATTGGAGTTATCGCTCGCTAATAGCGCAATTAGAAGTGCACCTTGTTGATGTTATTACTCGCTAATGACGTAATTGGAAACGTTAAGATCCCGCGGCCCTACGCGTTAATACAGAAGCAGCACCGGTCAAGCCTTTGCGTCTCTGTTCCGGATACATCAATGTGCACGCACATGTGCGACGTGTGGATGTCGCCGGTCGCGAGACAATAGCCGCGTTTCGGAAATCCCCGATCCTTTGAATCCGCACGGATCCTCCTCCGCGAGCGCGTCGCTCCGTCATTAAGCGAGTATTCCATTCAGACGCACGCGCGACGGAGCTTCGTTTCAAGCAAGTCACGCGTCCTTTATCGATGAATCAAACGGTGAGACAGTAATTCGTGTCATGAGCTGTGCGCATCGGATGCCAGTGGCCGCTGAGCCCCGACGATCACGCATTGAACTCCCGGCCGGTTGCAGAATTCTAATCGTCTGCCCTGCCGTTGGCGAATCGCGACCGCTTCTTCGTGCACCTCGGCGACAAGACAATGGAATCGCCGGTCTTGGCACAGGACGCGAAGCGTCTTGGCAAAGAAAGCACGAGGAGGAAGATGAGGAGCGACGAACGAACGGATGGACAGACGGACGGAACGGGGAAGAGAAGACACTGCGGTGGCTCTGGCGACGTGGATCTCACAACGACGAGCAGAGAGGAAGGTACAGGGACGACGGGATCTCGAAGGCGGTTGCGAGTCTCAGGACGCCGCCGAAGGGAACCGTACGCGACATTCTCCTTGTCTTTCTTTGAGCCCCTCCGCGTCCTTCCCTCTCTCTCTCTCTCTCTCTCTCTCTCTCTCTCTCTCTCTCTCTGCCTTTGGACTCCAGTACACCTTCCGTTTCTTTCCCGGGCGACAGCAACTTTTTAGCCGCCGCGAGACTCACATACTTCCTGGCCGACAACGGGCTGGAAATTCCACGCGATAGTCGTCACGATACGTAGTAAGAAGAAGCTAATCGAGCACAGCCTCACCGCCAGAAAGTAGCGCTAGACCAATCTCCGGACGGAGGTCCCGCGGGAGAGAGAGAGGATTCTCCACGGGGGGTGCCAACGAGACGTTCCAGCCTTTTCCGATGGTTCTTGCCGATGAAAAGCACGCGGTGTGCCGGCGGTCGCTTCTTGAGTCGCTTAATGAAGCGAAAGAAGGCTTCGCGACTTCCCCATTAACCCGTGCGTTGCATGGACTTGGTGTTCTCCGTTTTTTCCCCCTCTCTCTCTCTCTTTTCCCGAGGACGCGTCGCGGAATGCGACATGTCCATGGTCGGACTCGCCGTGGCACGAAAAATAGCAAAGTAATCGTCGACGGTGGCGGGTTTAGTGCAAGATCGCTGATAAAATGTCGTAGGCTGCGAGTCCACGAGGAAATTTGTGATGGAGGATCGTTGACGTGTTGAGGTGATGTGAAAAATAATCTAAATTTTCGCGTAATGCAGAGAAGATCAGTGAAACTACCGTCGCAGATCTTGGTGCGAAATTGAAACTTGAATGGTCAGGAGGATAATCTCTAAAGGTGTAAACATACGCGTACCCCTCCGAGGAATTTCTCGGACTTGACGTAGAGTCCACATTCCACGTTGAAATCGACACTGAAATCGATAATTTCGATTGTTTTTTTTAGTTTTTCTTTTAAGCTCTTTATCTTTAGATTTCGCACCGAGATCTACAAAGATTCTTACTGATCTTGTCTACATCTGACACGTAATTGAACATCTCTGAGAGTCTATTAAAATAATCTAAATTTTTTTGCAGACTCGCGGAAACACTTTCAGCCATGTTTCCTTTATCAATAGTACCCTGAGCAGTATATGCCACGTTCAATTTAAGTATCCGATCATTTCCCACCGCTTTCTGCTACTTTTCAAATAATTGTTCAATTCCGCACCTGCAAAAGGAGCCTTTCGAATCAATAAAATCATCGGATTTTTGCAATCCCTGATATCGATCAATTTATGAGAAAGCGACAAGACGCGCCTGATTGATTCATGCAGAGATGCGGAAAGGCGCTCATAGAATTTCGCGACCCCGATGATTTCTCGACAAGACAACTAACGATTCACGTGACGGCGCGGCGGAGAAATCGCTTGGAAAATGAGCTCCTGGTTCGCGATACTGTTTCACACGGCGACCACCTCTTGGGGAAAGTGAAGGAGCGGCAGCCGCGGCGCGATGATCGCAAAGTGTCTCGTCTGCCTTTCGGCGTTGTAACGGAGTAACGGCGTACTCCGGTACACGAGCATCTCCGAGGATAACGCGACAGGAAGTTTCACCGCGGGGTGCTCGCGCGGTGTATGCGTACGTGTGTGCGTGCGTGCGTGCAGCAGGGCCGAGGTCAAGCGTCGAGTAGTGATTCTTACACGATTAGAAAGCCGGGAGATGTTCAGTGATTGATACAACGTCCTGCCCGCACCTGCAATCGTGGACCCCATTCGCGACCGTTAATTGGAAAATCGGCATCGGCCGATTGCCGGCGGTTCAGGACGCGAAAGAGACTCTTCGTCTATTCCTACTTCTGTCTTAGAGCTCGCTCGCTCGCTTGCTTGCTTGCGCGGCAGCGCGCAAGGAGCTCTTCATGGGGTGCCAAGGAGTGTACAGGAGAGGTCGCTTTGCTCGCGCGTAGTAGAAAGCAGGAATTATTATACAGGTGTGATTATGCTGTCACTATATTGATACGACTCACGAGGTGAGGTGACCAGCCACGCGATAACACGACTTGAACGAGGTCTCGCAGCTTGCTCGCGCACGGGAATAACGTGCAGATCACGTGTATCACAAGTTAATAACTAATTATCAATACATTTAGGATCAGAGAAAGTTTCCGTTCAGATTGAATTCTATATATATATATATATATATATATATATATATATATATATATATATATATATATA
>NW_022639558.1:63017-85019 GCF_010583005.1 Odontomachus brunneus | reverse complement strand
TATATATATATATATATATATATATATATATATATATATATATATATATATATATATATATAAGCGCGAGTAGTAAAAAGCCAAGTCACGCTGATAAAGTATTCGCACAGGCTTCTTGTCACTCGAGGGGATCTCCTCTCCGTCTCGAGTTTATCCGCGACAAAGTGGCATCGATTGCATCTGATGCGTGCGCATTGGAAAAAGCTGGCTCACTGTCGGAGCGTTACACGCGTTAGAATCCGGCTAATGAAGAAGCAGCCGATACGCAGGATCATAACCGCGCGATCGGAAGGGAGCGCTCAACCCACCGGGCGCGCGAGTATTTACGCGACGGGACACGTTAATAAACGGGCTGAAAGAACGCATTTAAGTTACCTCGGGACTTCCTAGGCAAGCTCGCAAACGTCAGCTCTAGCCGACGTGGCAATAAACAGACGCGCGCTCGGTCTGTTAAACGCGGAAAGAGACGCGGAAATCGCGCTGTAAAAACACACGGTTGCGCGTATCGCGCAGTAGTCTGCGCGATCGCCGGCGGATAAGCCGGAGAAACAAATACACACGTATCCGTCGCGCGATTATTTTCAACGATTATTTCCAACGAACTCGAATTTACGGCCGACAGGTCGGTAAGAGCGACGCGGCGTCGGTCTCCCGACCCATCTACGGCCTGTCCGGCTCGCTTAACGCGTCCATTCCGACACCGATAGTGCCGTAAATTGGCTTGTTAGCGCGGACTTACGCAGAGAGAGAGAGAGAGAGAGAGAGGGAGGGAGGGCGTACGGATAAGAGAGAGAACACCCCGCATAGAAAATTTCCTGGGATCTATAATTGGGATCCAGTTCGATTCCTCAAAATAATGGGTCCGATGTTTCAAACATGCGATGAGGCAAGAATGGGGTTCCCCTAATTGGTATCATAGAGTGTGATTATCAATTTCTCTCTCGGGAGAAATTTAGGCATTCCAGTTGTGATCTATGCAAAATTTCGGAAATTTCTATGCGAGATCGATAAACGCCAATCTATATCCTTCATCTGTCGCTCGCGGTCGTCCGGAGTAAACCCTCCCTCTCGTTTTCCCTTTCGTCGACATGCTCGCCGAAGGGCACGTCGAATGTGTGCCAACTGGTACATCGCGTCATTCAACATGGCCGGACGAATGACAGGGCACAATAACCCCCTGGCGAGCACGATTCTGCGGATGTCCGATTTCGACGTGATGCCGTCCGCGCACGGTAACGTCACGTACGCGTTGCGTCGGCGGAGGTTCGACGGCATCCGGCCAAATATAACCCGCCGCCGCCGCTACGCTTGACGAGAGGATCTTATCGAGGGGATTGGCGCTCGGCGGTGTGCGCCCAGTTGAATCTCCATCGAAATAATTGGCCCTTTCGGCACGATACAAAATTTCGGACGACGATGTGCCAGGTGAGCGGCGCGTCAGACGCGTCATCGACGTTGTCGTCGGAAGTAGCGGAAAGAAAAGTTGACAAGAATAAGTTATGACAGGGATCTAGTCGTAAACCGATTTTGTCAAAATTCTACAAGGTAGAAGGAAACATTCACTATTTCGAATTTCTCTCTTTAACCTAGTGTTATTTGACGCGCTCGCGAGATAGAGAGCGAGACAGAGAGAAAATACTTCCTTCTCTCTCGCAGGACAAAATTAGTTTATGGCTAGACTTCCATTATAAAGGACTTTAGAGAAGAATTACCGAAATCGTAATTTAGGAGTCCCTAAATCGTATCTGATTTGTTTTATGTTTGTTACACCCGCGAAAAATAAGATGTAATCTGGAAATTTTTTGTTTTTATTTCTCGTCGTTGCTTTATTTTTCACTTCTACCGTTAGATGTCATATTCAGTAATAATGAGGAATCGATTTAGGAGGTCGGCACGGTTTCGGCAACTTTCCCTTGAATCGTCATCATCTGACGACTCGATACTCCTCGCAGCGTCTCGTGACGCAGAGTGTGCTAAATTACATCAGATAAATTGACAAGTGCTGTTTGAGTTTCAGGGATTCACACTTCCGCGTTCCTTCGCGCTGGATATATTGTCCGGCGCGCATCGTCAGAGTCCCACGCGAGGTTCACACGACTTTCAACGCGTTCGCGTTCGATTCAGCTCCTCGCGCGCCCATAACGGAACCTTGTATTTCGCGAGAGAGGTACCCCCTAAGCACACTTCTCGTCGCGTTCCCGCGGCTGCGGCGCGGACTCGACTCCTCGAATCGATAGCGATTACAGTCGGAGATTTCGAGCGACGCTTATTACCAGCAACTCGTCTGCTGCATGCCCGTTGACGTTGGAACTAGTTTATATACGTGTCGACATATTAACCTCGAAACTGTAAATAATTATTGCGGCTTAAGAATGGCCACGGGACGAGATTACAGTAATTATCCCGACGTGCTTAGCTAAAACGAGATTTCCCCACTTCGGGACCCGGTAATTGCGCCGCTATTGCTGGGTTCCCACTGACACGATGTTTTATCGGTCGCTTCGGGCTTCTCGGGACTTTCTGTCTTCCTTAATCTACCTACTCATCACCGATTCACCTTTGACAAATTGGGCCGCATTAATCCGAGATTGTTTGAGGCTAGTCTGGGCCGCGGATCTTGGAGAATATTTCGATACTTTGGCATTCTCTTCACTATGTGTATTCATCAGCACGCTACGTTCGCCCGGGAGATTCTAGTTTATTAATCAAAGTCCGTAAGTGACGGAGAGGGTCGGGCACATGAGGCTACGGTGTACTTGCGTTGTGTTCCACGTTGAGAGTGTAATTTCGCGAATCTATATTATTCGAGTTAATATCAATTTATCGTACATCAAACCTCAGCGTGAGATTACACGCGCTCGCTGAAATTACGGTGCGCATCAACCAGCCGCCACGGCGGCTACACGTTACCAGATACGATTTCGGTAACGCAATTAAGTAAACTTGTACACGATAAATATCGGAAATTACAGTGCATTAGCCGGGTACAAGGCGCGCGTAATACCCCGTTTTTCCTGACTAAACGACCTCGTGTTTGATAATCCATCGGCGCGCGGGGGTCGATACTTGTGCATCCTCCGCGAGATTGAGCGCGTCGTGTTCGTGAAAACTGTTGCCCGGTATTTTGCCGCGATTAGTTAAGCATCCAGAATCCCGGAGGCTTCTAAGGGCACATTTACACCTTGGCAGAAAAGCAGAATGGCAGAAGTCAATCTAAACTCGCGCTGGTAAAAAAGCAGAAACTAGCCGACTACCACTTGATCACCAGCGCGAGTTCTGATTGGTTTCTGCTTTTCTGCCAAGGTATGAATGCGCTGTCATACTCGTGAAAGAATCTGCACGTTCATACAACTTATAAGTTCGATAAGATTAACACGCTGATCGCCGTGACAGCCATCGTGATCGCAATGACTGGCACTGTGATATTACCGTGTCTCATTAGGTTACTCTCTAAATTTCTCGCAGTGAAATCTCATTGAAAACGGGTGAAAATTCACTCGAAGTGACACTGGAAACACTGCTGCTCGAAATCGTAAAAGTGGATGTTTACTCAAACTTAGAGTGGATTCTTAAACCATACGAGTGAAACGTTTACAACCGATTCGAGTGAATTGGTTCTTGTGAAATACAATTAATTTACTCTTCAAAATTTCAAGTGAAAATATCCATTCGACAATTCAGAGCGCAGAACTCGCTCTGATGAAAAAATCACTCGAGTCCGAATGACTCGGCTGTCGCTCTGCTTTTCGAGTGGAATCTCACTGGAAGAAATTTAGAAAGTATGTAATGTACACAGATAAAATATCATAGTAAAAATTACTACAAAATTTTCGTTATCTCTTAATCATACCGAATTGTGACTCAAATTACTATATATTTGTTTAGAAATCTTATGCATGTTTGACTTTTTACTTCCAAATTATTTTAATATTTTTTATATCGTGTATTCAATTATTATTTCTTTAGTGATTTATGCTGAAATCTCAGTATAGTGCAAACTTACAAAAGACATAGTAAAAAAAAGTGTGATTTTAACGTAATTTTTATTACGTTAATATTTTCTCCGTTTGCAAAAATCCGTACGTTTCCCATCGAAAGCTATGAAACGAGATAAAAGATACACGTATCTCGATTATATTTCTTTACCGTGTCTTCGGTAATTCAACCATCAGCTAAGCTTTCATCCAATCATTACGGCAATCGACGCGGCACTAAAGGCTGAAATTTGCGACGAGGGAGTCTGTAATCCAAGGGAACCGTTCAGTCCGACGCGCTCTCCCCGGGTACCAATGACACAAGACGCGGGGAATTGCTGCGAGAGAGTTAAGAAGGAAATAACATGTACATGCAAGGTACTCACCAGATCCCCGGCGGCGAGCGCGTGGCCGAGCGCGAGCAGGATGACGAAGACTCGTAGGATGGTCGCGGGGCCGGCGAGGGTGGCGATCATGCCCGTCAGATGGACGGGTCGCAGACGGCGACGCAGACAGTTGGGCGACCACGGGGACGCGCTGCTCGTCGTCGTCGACGAAGAAGACGAGGAGGAGGAGGAGGAGGAGGCAGGCCGGTACTCCCGTCGCGGACGCATCGCGTCATGATCGCGACGTGCCGTTCGCTGGCTGCGTCGTGTCTCGGCTCGGTGTGTTCCACGGTACCCCACGCACCCTGTCTGTTAAGTCTACCTACCCCTCGCACTCGCACGAGAGAAGCGCACGAGTGCGTGAGTGCGCGCGCTCACGGCCCTACGTGCCGCGTCGTCGCGCGCGCGCGCGCGTGCACGCGAGTCTATAAATACGGGCGTGCGACTCCACGCAAAGAATTTCAAACAACCACGCTGTAAAATACCGTCGATGCGAGAGTGCGTACGTTAGACTGAACGGACTTTGCTACAAGACTCGACAACCAGCCAGCCGGCTGGCTGCTGATCGAGCGACCGACCGACCGACCGACCGATCCTCCTCCGTCGACGACCTTCCGCCGCGCGACAGTCTCTTGGCCTTGACACTGGCGTCTCGCGTTCGGACGCGTCCTGCCGGATGGTGATCTAGCGCACTGGCTGAAATCCGACAGACAAACACAGACTTTTAGGCCAGCTAATGACATAATGGTATCGGGCTTCACGGGGTAAATGACAGGTTAGCTGGTCGGTCAGAAGGATTCACGAGTCGCGAGAAGATTGCGAGTCTCTTAATAAGATCAGGGGTGGCGAAGCGGTTAATGTTATTGGAGAAAGGTCTGCTTGGGTCGCATGATGCGAAATAGTGCGATGATTAGGAGAACACAAAGGTCCGCGACATGCGTTTAATTCGCACGCGATGTTACCTCGACGATATCCATCCCGGCGATGGGATTCCGTGTTCTTCACGCGTTTCGCAACGATATTCCCATTATAGCGCAGCATGATTTACACTCCTTCCAGCCGGCGGGCTGCCGGCGCAGCTTCTTCAAGCCGGCCGGCCGGCCGGCTGAAGAACGCGAGGTGCAAAAAGAAGAAGAGAAAGAACGAGAGAAAGAGAGTAACCACAGTAACTTCATGCATGTTAGCTACTTTATTCCCGGCGAGACCGTTTGACGTCTTATTCTCGCGTGCAAATCGTTACGAGATCAAAAGATCGCACTTGACGTCTGCCGCGCGCGCGGCTCTTCACTCCTACGTGCTTCGGTTCCCTAAATAACGTCTACTCATGCGAAATCTTACCCTGGTGTTCACACCATGGCCGAAAGAATAAATAGCCCCGAGTTTCGCCGCACGCGCGGAGAACAAGTCCGTCGATCAAGCGCGGCTCGGACGATCACGGCCCAAGTGGAGGAACAGCCTGCGCCTGTGGATGGCTCAGTTTTCGGACGACGGTAAAGTTGCAACTGCAGCAGCTTCAACAGCTTCCTCAGCGGTCGACGACGACCGTCTGAGTATTCTCGTGCCGTGGAGTCGCGCGGCTGCCTCGCGTCTCGCGCCAAAGTC
This sequence comes from Odontomachus brunneus, assembly GCF_010583005.1. Classification (NCBI taxonomy): domain Eukaryota; kingdom Metazoa; phylum Arthropoda; class Insecta; order Hymenoptera; family Formicidae; genus Odontomachus; species Odontomachus brunneus. The sequence continues at coordinate 79,057 of NW_022639558.1, read as the reverse complement.
CGATCAGTCAACGAGCTCTTAGAGCAAACGACGGCTACGTGGCCGACGGTAGTCTAGCGCGAGATTAAAGGCGAGCCTTGTCTCATGGAGATATCACTCCGCTCCAGCCGGTAAAATTGTCCAGCGTAGGAATATACGATGGGGGCCGCCGCGTGCGCGACCGCCGACCGCCGGGCCGGCTGATATTTTTAGTTCTCCCGACTTCCCGACCGTCTGTCTTCACCTTTGAGCCACCTAAGTCTAGTCGCACTCAGCCCAAGGCGATATCTTTGTTCTTCCCCGAAGCACGCCGGTGTATTGGCGGATCATACCGCGTTCCCTCGCAGCGCAGAGGCTTGATGATCGATGATGAGCCTACGCTGAGATATTTCGACTCGCCTCCGAGTCGACGTGCGAATCTCGCTCTGTTCTCCGCAGGCTACTGGAATCACCGGTCTACGTTCCCTCTGGCGCGAATCGAATTTTGAATTCAGATACACGCTTCTTTTTCTTCTTATTGATAATGGACGGGAGTCCCGGAGGTCAATAATTTGCGAACTCTCCTAAATGCAAACGTTAGTGTCTCGTCAGGCTCGGTTCAGTGAAATATTTCGCGATTTCATCCGGTGCCTCGCATGGAACAGCCTCAGTCTGCCAATGAGAGCGAGTCGACGGAGTCTTCATTTCCCGCGGACGATTGTTCTATCGCTTCAGTTCAACTCAATTCTATCGATTGATTATCCATCGTCTACCTCGTCGAAGTGTCACACAGGCCGCGACTGTTATCAAGAAGTGTCTCACTGATATCTCTCCGGAGTCCGCGGTAACAGAGGCGGCTCGTTTCTTCGGCGCGAAGGGGTTCCTGGTTTTCTCGCTGGCTCGCGCTGATAAACGAAGAGCGAAGACGAATGAACCGGGAAGCGGCCGCGCGGTAGTGCAATCTCCTCCCTTCTCCTCCGCCACCTCCGCTTCTCCTGCCCTTCACGATCTTCTTCTTCTTCTTCCTCGTCGTCGTCTTTTTCTTCTTCTTCTTGCCTTCGCCAACTTCGCGCGAAGACGTTCATCTGTCATCGGCCGCTGCGGGTGGATAGGTCGCGCGGCTCGTCCGGCGCGAAGCGAAGCTGTCCAATGCGTGTCCCATGCGGGAGCCGTTGGAGAGCGCACGCACGTGGCTCCGGGCCGACTGACGAGATACACGCGCGAGAGAGGAAGTATCAACGGAGGCTGCAGAGAGGAGTGGCTGCCAAGCCAGGCGGAAGTGGAGGGTGATTCTGCGGGAACAGTCAGCGCGGTGGGGTACGTCGGCGGACAGCACCTCCGTCTCGCGGCTGAGGACGCGTTCCGGGCCGCCGGCCACGTAGACGCGTGGACACGCGCGGAGATGGGTTAATATGTATTGTTAACGACTGTTTGTTTGTCAGCGTTCGGCAAACACGGCGGCAGCAGAAGGACGGCGTGTGCTCGCGTTTCGCCGTCGACGATCGGCGCGGACCGGCCAGACTGGTCACTCGCCTCGATAACGTCTCTGACGTTCATTTCAGAACGGATCAGTCGCCTAACGGCGCGGTACCTAAACGCTCTTGCGCCGCCGCGCACGTTGTTGAGGTGGTCGGCGATTTTTTTTCGGCGCGAGAAACGTAAAATCGCAAACGAGTTTTCGCGATTACGACAGAGTCGTTCGCGTTGCGCGACAGCGTCACTGATACACCGAGAGCTCGTGCCGTGTCTCACCCTGCGACACGATCTTCGACGTTCGCGAGGATCTGGGTCAGTCGGACGTGCATCTAGCGCGAGATGACAATGAAAGAATGCCTGACAAAATGCCATCGTGACGCTGACGCTAGAAATAACCGACCGTAGTCGACGGGAACGGCTGACGCTGAGCGGACATCGTCGTGTCAACGTCGCGATGTCAATCGAAAATCGCCTGGGTGCGATGCTTCTTCGATCTGGCTACAGCTCTTCGTAAGAAGGACATCGTAGCAAGACGCGGGCCGTTAGGGATCATTATTACGTCTTTCATTGGTTGCTCGTTGGGCCTGATTGGGAATTAAATCACGCTTTCGTAACTCTCTAAGCTGCAAAATCAGCCACTCGACAAGTTCAAGAGGAGCCGGGATCCGGACAGAGTCGCTCGGAGGATTCGGTTAATGACACACATCGCAGTTACCTACCGGAGTATCCCTGTGGTCTGGCCACGCCCCGCTCTCGCAGGGAAGATTACACGAAATTGGCCGTTTTTTCAGGAAAAAATAAGCAAGAGCAGCGGGCCGCTACTCTGAGGAGAGCGGCCGGTGATTTGCTTTCGTTCCCGAAACGAGGGTCGCTTTTCGACCAGACGGGAGGAAAGAGAGAAAAAGAGAAAGAGAGAGAGAGAGAGAGATAAAAGAGAAAGAAAGAGACAGGTTGACTCACATGTAACGAGTATGAAGTAACGACACGCTGCTTCGCCAGCCACATCGGAAGGCGTGCCTCCCGTTTGACGAAACTGTTACATTGATTAAAATTACTCGTATATAACGATATTAAGCGCCGACAACGCTCTCCTTCCCTCCTTCTTTCTGTCTTTCTCTCCCTCTCGTTGACTCGACGCATCGCGCTTGCAATAACGAAGATTAACTGCGCGCCACAATGCGAAAGAGATGGGATTAAATACGCGTGTCATTAACGCGCCATATCGGTGTATCGCGTCGACGATCGATTTCGCGACAACGCCTCGCTCGCTCGACCTGATAGTGCCGCCGTGAGCGGGAGCCAATTCGCCAATTGCAAGTGTCATAACATTGATTGATACTCCATGTTACGGGTCGTTCAAGTGAGAGAACATTACGGAAGAATAGATCCTCCGATAACACTCGGTTGCGCTCTTACCACACTTCTGCACTTCTTGTCTCGACCCTGTACTTTATCCTGTCACAAGTTTCACAAAGAACACATTCATCTCGACTCATAGTGTTTCCAAATCAACTCGCCGATGAACACGAGGACGGAGAGGAAGTAGCCGAACTTCAACACGCGGAGCAGCGACTGGACGAGCTTGATGTCGCGACTCACCACCTTATCCTCGCTCATCTCCCTCGTCTCGTTCCGCAGGTAGTCGCGTTGCCAGTTATCGCGAATGCCGCTTTCACTGAGCATCAGCAGCAACTCGCTGACGCGCCTGACGTAAGGCGATCCCCTCGAGAAGATGTAACCGGTCGGCAGCCACAGATAACACAGTTTCGTTATTATCAGTATGCTCTTGCCGTTCTGCATGTTATTGACCGCGGCCAGATTGGCCCAGCCTCGCTCTATGAAGCAGGAAATATTCTGATGCGTCAGCAGGTTCTCTAGACACAGGTCTATGTTGGTGATTTCCCTGACCTTGTTGTCCATGTCGTGCGCATGATTCTCGAGGAATGCGTCATTCTGCGTGACAACGTGCTTGTGTTGGTGAAACATCATCAACGTCAGATGCGAGTTTATGAGATCCGGCAGGCGATCGAATCGGACGTAATTATCGTTGCTTAAGGTGAGGCCCATCAACTCGCCGAGGAGGTTCGACGAGTAGCGCGCGCAGGCTATGAAAATGCTGAGGAAAACGATACGCTCGTGTAGCCTGTGGGGTGCCGGCGGAAAGGACGAGGTCAACATGATACCGATGATCATCAGGGGATGCCATCTACTCGGGTCGAGTCTCATGAGCCTCGCGTACAGCCAGAAGATCCCCACGACCGAGAAGCTCACGAAGAACAATCGAATCCCGATGCCGTGGTAGTCGAAGAAGTCGTGCCGGGCCGGCAATCTCGGCACCACGAAGCACCACGTCTCAACGTTGAAGTTGTCGACAAATTGCACTTCGTCCTCGTCGAAGAGTATCGGTAACGTGATGAACAGGGTTTCGTATCTCCCGGAAACCAGATCAGGTATGATACCAGTGATGGTCCCGTTCGAATGTGGTTCGCGGTACATGTTGTTCGGCAACCGCTTGACGACGTGACTAAAGTTCATTTTGTCTGCGAGCGTTCGGATTACCATGTGATCGACGCCTTTCAACTTAATCTCTCCTGTGGACGTTGGCACCACGTCGCTGTACGGAGGTCGTCGGCCGAACGTGTATGCGAACGGGTAGCCCTGCATGTCCGGAAAGTCGTCTGTGAACCACTCGGTGGTGTTCGCGGAGTAAGGTTCCGCGGTGAGACTGTCGGTGAACGGGTTGTAGCGATGAATGGTTGTGGAGTGCTCGTTTGATGGGCAGTATTCCACGACAATCGTGTTCAGGATCTTCCTCGACCACATCGCCTGGAAGAAGGCCGCGAAATCGAGGGACGACTGACGGAGTAACATCAGCACGAGCACTTTGGATTGGCCGTTCGTGTGAATGAGGCGTCTCAAGTCGTCGGCTATGAGCTCGCCCTCCACGATATCCGGCTCTCGTTGTGAGACATAGATATACACGAGTAGATCGCGTGACAGCGCGCAGAAAGAAACCTGAAACTCCAGCTCGGCCTGGTGCGCGTTTACGTAAAATGTCGGTACGCGTCGTGCCGTCGCCGCCGCTATTTTACCCAGGATATCGTCCGCTCGGCCGTCCGACAACGAGTCTTGAAGTATGAGCAGGACATCGCGCGTCGGCGATGCTCGCAATACTTTGCGCATGATATCTACGAGCGAGTCGTCCTCGCTCGCGCGGTCGTTCAATGGCCAGAAACGCTCGCGACTCTCTGCGAGACAGCAGAGCAAGATGCTGCAGAACAGCCCGCGCCATCCGATTCTCATTTCTTGATGGAGGGAAGCGATTCGTGATTCTCGAATGCAATTTGAATAACGACTGCCGGGAGTGACTCGCGGAAGTGCATAGCAGACCGCAATTGCGTGCGAGTTATAGATTAAAAAGTGAAATATGACGTTCGCGAAAACACTTGCAGAAAATTGCTTTTCACGAAGACATGTAATAAGTGCCCATCGCGCGTGATATTTTAGAATCATTAGTCTTGTCCATTCAGCCATTGGCGTGTTGCTTCTTCGCCGTCGATGGTGAGAAATGGATTTCGTTGATTATCATTAAGGAAAAATATGCTCATATTAGCGATTTTAATTCATGTGTTATAGTGCAGCTAAAAATAAGAAGCATGTATCTTTTTGTGTATTATCACGCATATTAAGGGGTTGAAACAACCCCTCGAAAAATATTTACTAAAATTAATTGTAAGTAAATGTCTTTGAAACCGTATGCGAGAAAAATGTTTTACGCAAAAGTTGCATAGTGTTAGATTTTAAGGTTCTTTGATTAACTCAAGGATCTTAAGACTCTTAAATACTCGTCGCGTCCATATTGAATCACGATGTCGACATGGCGAGAAATGATACGCAGAAAATTCTTGCGCGTCAATTTTAAATAAAAAGATAACTTATACTAATATAAAATATTCTTCAAATAAGAAAATATTTTCTTAAAATCTTAAAAAAAAATTTAGCTTTCTATAGAAGATTGTTTATTTTGTTTGAATAAGAGAATTTAGATTTGAATAAATATGTTACTTAGTATCCCCATTAAAGAAAGATTTACTATTTTTTAGATATTTTTCTTTCAGTGTACAGATATGTCTAGGCGATCTTCAGTGTTCTTTTATACAGATTAATTTGAAAATGGCATGCGTTTTTTCGCTTATGACATCATCAGTCTAGAGTTCCACGGCTAGAAGTTTTAATAACTACACGTTTAGATTTTTAAAATTATTCTTCAGCCTTCATACTATCAAGCTATACGTGACATTCTTGAAAATTTTATTTGTAGAGTTATAGAATATATTAAATATTACAACACTTTTTATAGCTATAAAAAGTTATTGTAGCTATAAAAAATTTTTATAGCATTTAGCAAAACATGTATACACGTTTATTGCTCCGCAACATTTAACACTCTCTATGAGATCTATCGTATTCGAGTACAACTTTTTTATAGTTTATCTTACCCGCTTAAAATAAGCAAAGGAGCGTCACGTTGCCTTTCAATCTTTTAATTAAAAAACAGCTATTTTGAGAATTTCTAGAATCCAGTTTTCGTTTCCTGCCGTTGCCGCTCGACGGAAAACATCGTTAAATTTTTTTTAACGCGTTTTGCAAGAATTTTTTGATGGCAAAAAGATGCAAATTCACCATTGGCGCGCACAAAGGCCGCCTCGTACTCGCGAATTAATTCCCACGAGTACGAGAGCGAAGGAAGAGAGACGGCAGACGAGCGCGCGTTCAGGCCCCGTAGTCCTGTGTCCTTTTAAGTTAAAGGGAAGAAGAGTCGACGGTGAATGCCCGTCGCAGGAACCGAACGGACATACCGGTATAAATCAACGTCTGCGGTCGCGGACTCGCGCGCGAGAGGGGAACCGAACGAGAAGAGAAAGCTAGGGAGGAAAAGGTAGACAACGGCGAGGAGATATACACGCGGACGCCGAGAAGCCCGCGCCAGAGATTCTCTCTCCTTCTCTCTCCCTCTCTCTCTATTTTTATCTATCTATCTCTCTTGCCCTCTCTCTTGCTACTTATGCTAATGCCGACAAATCAATTTATTTATATTTATTTATAGCATTCAAATGTTTCCCCCGGAACCGGACCGCGCAGCGCGGACGTCGCCGACGTGGACCACCCGCAAAAGCGAGCGGAGCCGATCCGTAGCCGCGGGCTACGAGATCCGTGGGGTCCAGATCGACCCCCTGCCCCCTTCTTCTTCTTCTTCTTCTTCTTCTCTTCTTCTCCTCTTCTTCCTCCTCCTCTTCCTCCTTCCTTCAGACTGATACAGATAGCTGGAGGATGTTGGTGGACGCGTCCCGGCTCAACGTACCAGTCGATTCAGGATTTCACGACCCGGACTCCCGGATAGCAGCCGATCGCGTCTGAGAGGGAAAGACGGAACACTTTCACGCGTATTTAAAGCAGATCCGCAAGCGTGCTCTTTCCACTTCTTCCGCCGAGGAACATATTCCCTTTCGTATTCGTTTGCGCGAGGGTATCGAACTCTACATCGTGTTGGAATTACGCGCGTCTGTTCGCTCGGTAAAAAGCGCGATTAGATATTAGAGAGGTAGTTGATTGACAACCAGTTGATCTTTTTCCCATGTCATGTCTGCCTGCGCACGTGTACCTTGTAGTACACCACGTGTGCGTGTTCGTTTAATATTCGTTGAAAATGCTTGATATCTTTTGCATTGCGGGAAAAAAATTTAATTTAACGTGCGGACATGCACACGTGGATGTACACGTGCGCGCACACGCACATGGCTATAGTCTGGTGAGACTATAGCGAAGAGTGTATCGCAACTGTCGGGCGCGGTTAAATGGAGTCACGCGTGATGTAATCCCGAAGAAGCCGAGTATATCCGAAGTTTTATCAGTAGCGTATGAAGAAATGCGATTCTTACACCAGAAATTTTTATTGTCAATACTTACTCGTGATATGTAAATTAGTCATAGTTAAATAATAATCACCCAATTTACAAAATTATGATTTCTGAGTTTTTGTTTTTTACTAATGGGTAATTTATGCATCTCTACATAAAAAAGACTAAATTATAGGATCTAAATTATAGGATTTAGCTTATAGGTGACTAAAATAAAATTTTTATTTTTTACTAGTTGTACTATTTTTCATTAACTATATCTTTTTTACGAATCTTTTTTTATTTATTTTTTACGAATTAAACTTGTCAATGAATATCTCTGAAGCGAAAAAAAATTTATCATGCTTGATTTCTTGAACGATGATCAAGAACCTCAGTGCTATCTATCTTTTTTAAATCATGTATCAAATTTTCATTTTTATTTTTCTCAAAACGTACTTTATTGGCTTTATCGGGTTATTTTTGTATAATTACAGCTGACTTAATTAATGTGTAAATTAATTCGTTTCTCAATAGAACCGTGTCTCTCTGTGACTTTCCATGTTAACAATTTTACATTCATGATCCAATGTATGCGGTGGCATGTATCTATAGTAAATATAGATTTAATCAGATACTCTTGTTTGCAAGACATCCGTTATAAACTGGGTGAGCCCGTAGCGTACTTAATTGCGGTAATTAAATAATTCTAGGCGTAGGTATTTCTACTGAGTGTCTCCAATATATCATATATTTGTATTGTGATCTTAAATTTTGTTTATTTATATATTATTACGTAAAACTCAATCAAAATCAAATATCACAAAAAGAGCTTATTTATTATTATATAAATATTTATTATATATATATATATATATAACTTATTACTTTATTGTTATATAATTATTAAATGTTTTCATTAATTATCATATAACAGATAATGAAAATGTTTATTAATATTTAATTATAAATTTATACATATTTATTTACCAACACTATAATTTTTGTTTTTATTATAATATTTTATGTAATAATTTCCAAATAATTTTCAAGAAGTTTTTATAATGCATTGGAACATTCGTAAATATTGTTCAATGAGTTTTTAATAGGGAGAGTCCGATTGCCGACAGTACGATTGATCACAAATTGTAATGATTGGTTAGATCTGGTAATTCATTAGATAATTGTTATCATCGATTGGTTTGTGTGCAATCGTACTGTAGGCAATCGGGACTCTCCTTTTTAATATGTAGACATTTGCTTATCTTCGCTTACTTATGAGACACTGGGTATAACGATTGGATGAACAGCGCAACATGCGGTCAGTTATAGCAATTATAGGCGTGGACTCATAAAGCGTGTTTGGAAGCATTGTGTCTTTCTTGTGAGACGTTTTCAGGAAAAAACAAGAATTTCTGTCACAGAAATGGCCTATGAAATGCGTTTTCATTTTCTCGTGACAGCTTTGCTGCTTCTTTGTTGCATCCACGAAGGTACGTAATTTATTTAAGAAATATTTAAAATTGAAATATTACTAGTTATGTTAACCTTCAAATAACCTCTCGCAAAGCTCGATATTACAAACACATACTTTGCATGTGTATTGCATGTCGATATTTGTAGAGTTGTACGTAATACTTTTGATAAAGATTCATATTTCGTCAACACATTCCTAACCTCTTCTTCGCAGAACAAGTGTGTGTATTAGACCGCATTTAAATTGGATTTAAAGACCATTAACGCCTATGTTTGATATTCTTTGTCTAAATAAATTTTATATTGCGTCTTCTCAGGCTTCTCCATCAAATGTTGGGTATGCAGATCAGATTCAGATCCCAAGTGTGCAGACCCATTTGATAATTCTACCGTACCAATCACTGACTGTAAGCAAGAACCATTCCTGGAGCATTTGCCAGGTGTGAGGCCAACAATGTGTCGTAAAATTCGTCAAAAAGGTGAGTAACCTAATATTATTTAATTTTATAATCAACTATGTTCATATGAATGTAAATGTATAACCCATAGATTTTTCCATGTCTTATACTGAGTACATATATATATATATATATATATATATATTTTTTTTTATTGCAGTTAATGGTGAATGGAGATATTTTCGTAGTTGTGCTTATATGGGAGAGCCAGGTATTGCTGGTGATGAACGATTTTGCCTAATGAGAACTGGAACATATAATATATTTATGGAATATTGTACATGTAATAGTAAAGACGGTTGTAATTCAGCGTCATATCAGTATGGGAGCTGGTTACTCTTGATAATTGCATTTATAACATCAATCAGATACGCATTCATTGATTGAAAGAATCTAGCCAAAGATTTTCTTTTTTTAACAGATCTGATTCACTGGATAGTTTAGATTTCAGTAAGTGTATTTACAGCTCGAGATCCACATATTTGTACTTATTATAAATAACTCCCTTTTCTCTTCTTATACATCGAACTTCAGGGAGACAAACACATACTCCAACAATCAAATGTATCGATAAGTACCTTAGATTTTTATAACAAGTTTTTAATTTTATATATGTATTTTTTTTACGAAATGGCTGCTGCCTTTTTATATTCTATTCCAAATAGAGCAACGATAAGAATCTGAAATATTTATAAAGAAGAAAATGACTTCCAGTAAGTTAGTAGCTTATTTTGGCCTAAGATATTATATTTTATCGACGATTTTACATATTTTATAGAAATATATTTTTATCGCAATTTAAGAAAAAAAATATATATATTTGCATACTATTTTTCTCCATCTTAATGTTATACAGTACAAATTATGCATCTTACTAACATCGAAAATTAGCATCCGACTGCAATGACAACTCCAGATGTTAAGATAAGACTGCTAATGCCGTCCAGATTAATATAATCGATTTAGTTTTAGTATGGTGTTTTGCCATCTTTTTATATGTTTTGTATATATTTTTAAAGTAATATTTAGTTCTTTCTTCTTTCACACTGTCATCCATATACAATAAAAGCATGATTCGTAATCATACGATTATCGTGTCATATGAAATACAATAGAATGTGTGACTTTGCATATCATGCTTGAAATTCATCTATTACTATGAATTTGTTACTCGAATGTATGAAATACATTGAAAATAATGAAATGACTCGTAAATACGAAAACAGATATTGTCTTGATTGAATACGAAACCCGATAAACTTAATATTTCTTTTTTGACTAGACAAACGCAACTGCGCCATGTAGCTAGTAATGCCATAAAGTAATGTTTAAAATATTTTCTAAGATGTCAGGACTAATTATAGACAAAAATATAATTCAATGCATAAGGATTGCTTGATTTTTGTGTAATACTTTCACTACATCATCTATACACTATATAACAGCTTAATATTTTTTACACACTAAAGCAATAAAATATTTTTCATTAATTTTTATCTTATTGTACGAAATTTTCTGTTTTAATAGTTTTTTTCTATTATTTTTTACACTATGTAATAATTTAATAGCGTCCTAAGTTGCAATATATTCATTTGAAACTGCTAACTTTCATCGTGTACTTGTATAAGTAGTTTATCAAAAGTGGATCTTTGTTCTTTGTAGAGGTAGCATATATATTGTAGAAACAAATATATTCTACAGGATCTTCTTCCTGTAAAAGAAAATTTATATTTATATATTATCATATTATCATCACTCGAATAGGTTATCTGATATATCTGAGTTGAGAAGTAAGCATTACGTTCTTATAAGGTTTTGTCTGTAACTATCTAGTAGGGACATTAATCTTTACAAATGTGATTATGACAGTTGCAAAATTACATTTCTTGAGTAATAGTAACAAATATAATAAAAAATTTTATGGTCTGTGAATATATGTGTAACATATGTATACGACACAAGCAACATCGCTATCACAAGAATAGGATCTTCAAAATTTATACTAAAAATAGTACTAACTGAGTGCTTCTTGTAATAAATTCAGTATTTCTTTAATAATAATAACTGTAATGAGTAATATTTCAAGATTAGTAATGATAATAAGTTTTTCAATAGATAATAAGTAACTCTTATTTAGTGGTTTTAAGGTTAGAAGTTATTTTTTGTCTACAACTATTTAGTAAGGTCATTAATTTTTTTAAATATAACTGTAGCAATTGCAGAATTATATTTCTTGAGTAACAATAATAAATTAAATTGAAACTTTTATGGTTGATTAATACATATGAAATACATGACATATGCGACAAGCGATATCAAATTGTTATTGAAAAAATCTTCAAAACTTGGTGAAAATAGTACTAACTCAATATATTTTTGTAATAACTCATTACTTGAATAACTATAACAGTAACGATTAATTTTTAAAGATTAATAATAATAACAGTAATTTTTTTTAATAGGTAATGAATAACCAATACGTAATGCTGTTAAAGTTACTTTTTGGCTATAACTATTTAGTAAAGACATTAATATTATATATATATATATTTTCGATCCTATATATATATATATATAGGATCGAAAATAGCATAAGTAACTTTAATTACAATGATAAAAACACATACTCCTTTTTCTCCTTTTTCTTCTCTCTTGTTCATCTTTAACACTAAACTCAATGAAAGCTTAACTGTCAAAATTCACATAACAAGTTGACAGTCACAAACGACATTTTGAGATAGGAATATATAAATATGTGAATATGTATATTAGAATATATATTTATAAATAAAAAGAGTTATTTCTTCTTTTACATACAATAGAGAAGAGTGAGTAAAAACATGTCTTTACATACATTTGTGCGAAATTAGATGTGTACTTTTTGGTGTCAGCAGTTACAGACATATATTAAAATACTATGGACGCATGCGTTATTATAAGAAAGAAATACGTTTATAATAATAATAGTAAAAATATCAAATGAATTAATATTACTTCTAATCGTGTAAAAATATTTGAAGAGTTCCCTCAACTGCTTTTTTACACGTTCTCGTGTTGAGCCTTAGAAACATTATTTAACACATTAATACTAACATTTAACGTATATCTTTATGCATTTCAGTTATAAAGATATATTTCGTTGGCGCGGAAAGGGAGAGGACACAACTATGATGTTACCTTAACATTTACATTAAATATTTTGTGTAAATACTAAAAGTGGTAGTATATACGAACGACAATCAATAGAAAAAATATTTCGATTTATCACAATCTGAAATGGCTTTCAAATCCTGCTCTAATATCGACTTCAAAGTATTAATTTGCACTTGTTTCATTTTATGATCGTCCGAGTGCGATAGTACAAGCGAGCGTTTAACCAATATATAAAACTAGTCAAATTTACTATTCGTCATCATTAGATATATCAGTTTTGAGAAGGCACACTTCTCACGGGCGAGACAATACTAACGTTCCCCATGTTAGTCGCCGTTAAAATAACGTTATTTCCATATAACAAAATATCAATTAATACTAATTCAACGCACTCACTGTCCTTGCGTTCTTACGAAGTATGATATGTTGTACTTGTAGCGTGTGCTACCGTTCCTCAACGAATAGCATTAATCGATAACTCTTAATTACTTTACGGACGGTTACATTGATCGGATTCAGGGGCGGAAGTTGTGCCAAGTCTGTCTCCTCCACGAAATCAAGGACAGTCGACAATACTGGTGAAGGATTCGTGCTAGCATGAATCCGTGCGGTGAAAACTTAAGAATAATTTTTCTCTCTAGAGAACAAGATTTTCCCTTACGTAAAATCGACAACGCAGACGCGATACGTGAACGCACGCAGCGGGGCAAAGAAGCAATGCGTCCGATGGGTGGAGGCTCACCTTTGCGAGCTGTGTCTATGGTATTCTTTGGAGTAGCTTTATCGATCTGTTGCCTTAAATATTTATGGCGCGCCTATAGCGTTCTCATTTTAGCTGCTCGCGTTCTTTCGATGTCCTCGAGGAAAAGTACGTCGTACGACAACGACTGCGCATTCACGGAGTATTGAATAAGTTACCGGGCTCATCGCGCGACTTATTTTTATTCAAATGTCTGCCACTTCGTTATCTGCTGGCCCGGTTTCGCCAAGGCTTGCCTCCACTGTTCGCTGTAAGTCCCACCGACGTCGGGTCCAATCACGAAGTGACCTACGGGAGTCTTTTTGCCTGAAACGCAAAGATAGCCGAGTAGGATCGAGCGGAACGTTTGTGGACGTGAGTCCACGTTAGTAGACGTAAATTTTTATATCGTAATATATCGCTTTCTCTCCCTGTCGATTGATATCTCCAGCTATCAGAAGAAGAAATCTCATCGTATTGCTCACCCATCTTATTCTTCGAGACGAACTTGACGACGAAGCACACGTCGTTGAGCGCACCCTTGTACGGATTGTCGGCAACCACTCTTGCCGTCTCCGGCGAGAACTTGGTGGACACCGTCGGCGCGAATCGGTCGCTCTTCCAAAAGTGCGTAACTCGTCCGCCGTCGACGACAGACATCTTCAAATACATCTGCCCTTTCAGACCTTCGTGCTCGTGCATCGTCTGAAGTGAACATCTCAGACGATTCAGAGACAGTATCAGTTGCCCATCGTTGTCCTCATCCTTCTCGCTCTTCGCCAGGCACAACGACAATTCCACTTGGCCCTTTTTGTTCTCTTTCTGAAAAAATATTTTATCTTGTGCAACGCTTCAGTTCAGCTAGATAACTAGAACTCTCTAGTAAAATCAGATCTCTTTAATAAAACCAGATCAAACTAGTATTGTATATATCTACACAAAATTTCATCGTATTGGTTAAAAAATAAATTTATACAAACATCTTAGAGTTCGTATCAGATTAGGTATTTAACATTGAAGATTGCGCACTAAAAATTTGAGAATTGCGGAGCAATCCTTAATTTCCAATACACTGAAAGAAAAAATATAATATAATATTGTTCAGGTAAAAAAATATATTTAACAATATATTTATATTTAGATATTTATAAAAATATGTTTTTTCCTACAACCTTAATCTTTCATCAAAGCAATTGTTTATTCTGTTTGAATAAGAGAATTTAGATTTAAGTAAATATATTATTAGTATCCACCAAATAAATATTTTTTATTTTTTAGATATTTTTCCTCTCAGTGTATCGAAAATTTTTGCTTCAATGTAAACTCGCGAAAAATGTATAAATATAATGTATAAACTCGCGATAAATGTATGTATTTTCTAACTTAAAAGCGTTTGAAAATTTTCACTCTTCACGAGTTTACATCAAAAAATGAAATTCATGATCAGTTTAATACGAATTTGAGAGTTTGCTCGATTGTCTTCCATATAGATTATAGATATCATAAATAATGATAAATATCGATAAATATTTGTGAGGTTTTGCAAACGTACTTTGTCCTCGCCGATGATACCGCTCGAGATCGGTCGCAGTGGCTTCCACAGATCTCCCGTGGACACATCACCGGCGTGTTTGGATTTGGGTGGTTTGGTTACGAAGTTCTTCGAGTCCAGCGGAATCGTCGTCGCGCCGATGGTTCGTCTCTTGTCGTAGACTTTCCTCTCCATGGCCGTGGGTTCTGCGATTTTATCAGGACCCTTGCCGAAGAACTGACTGAGAAGCTTGTTCTTGGTGGGCTCCTGATTCTCGGACGAGCCGCTCTGACCTTCTTTCTTCTTGCCACCCTTCTTCGGCGACTCTCCTCCCTTGGTAGGTGAGCTTTTATCCTCTTTCTTGTCGGTCGCTATCAGAGGCTTGTCCTCGAGGACCGCGTAGAGAGTTGCGACGATGAATCTCGACCCGTTGATCTCCTCCTCGACCACTTTTGACTTGCCAAACTTCTGCTTGGTCTCTTTACGCAGGGGAAAGATGAACTCCTCGTTCCACTGTGGCCAGGATTCATTCTTCGAGGTAGTCTCGAATTTGTCCTTACCGGGGATTAGCTTCACCTGGAAATCGAGATTGTCATTTCCCAGAGGGCCCGGTAACGAAGCCACCCGTCTCACGGTTTCTCTCTCTCTCTCTTAACGTCCCAAGTAGAAAGACCTCTTCCTTGTCGCCAGTAATTGGTCAGGAATTTTGGTTACTGACTAGTATCTAACCAGTTTAGGCGACGTTTACTTAGCTAGTAATTAGACAGTAAAATTAGTTAGTCCCTGACCAGTCTCTAACCAGTTTTTAACCAAATTCTTTTGTTACAAGATTCTGTTAAATACGTATTTTCGTAAAAATCGCTCGATTCTGCATTGTAAAATATTATATGTTATTATTCAATATAAAAATGATGTAAAATTCATGTTTCAGAAGATAGAGTCCTTGCACGTGTACATTTATTTATTATTGAACTAGTAATAGCTTTATTTTGTATGATCACTTTTTCTTGCTTAGTTCCTGGCCAGTATTTTTTATATCCAATTTCTGAATAATTACGGTCCAAATTCTAGTCAGTAAAAACTGGTCAGTTTCTAACTAGTGTTATCAGTTTTTTTTTCTGAGAATTTATCCACTTGGATAAATTCTCTTGGATTATTCTTAACGAATCTCTCTCTTTCTCTCTCTCTTTTTCTTCCACGTGAAAATAGATGGGAACAGAAGTAGCAATAAAACGAGACGATAAATTACCCTTGAACGAGATCAGCACGCACCTACTGTCTGAATTATGAAACGCAATCTCTCGATCGGTATATCTCTCGACGGAGTGCGGAGGGGGGGGGGGGGGGGCATT
>NW_022639558.1:33541-62927 GCF_010583005.1 Odontomachus brunneus | reverse complement strand
GGGGGGGGGGGGGGAGGAGGCATTTATTTTATATTCCGTGCACGGTCCAATCTCGCTTCAGCGATAAATAATAAAGCACTTAGAGATGGCTACGGCGTCGGTGGGGTGCAGCCCTTTAACGATCCGCGGTAACTCCATCCGCTCCCGAAATACGTCCAAAAGCGACGCGAATCGACCTGCGATGTGCACCAGGTAGACAGCTATTCGCGACAACGAATATGTCGCGCTATATTCGCACTAAGAAAATCATGAAGGAGAATGTCGTGCGAGTATTCGTCAGTCAATAACACACTACAGTCAATGCCGGGCTTCTACAATACGATACGGACCGACGGCATTACATAATCATAGATAACACTCGAGAGTGTCGGCGGCGTCTCCGGCATCGTGAGTAACGCACGAGTAATTCTCAGGCACGACGGAGCGTAACGAAGCGCAATCTCGCGCAGTGCACATATTCTCATGGAAGAGCTCGCGTCGCTTGATATTAGGGCCGCCAGGCGTCCAGACTCCAGCTGGACAGTCCAGCAGAAATCTGGATGTCTGGATATCCGTCATAGTCATTTTGTCATAAAACACGTGCCGTGTCGTCTTGCGTTTTATTTGTTCAGATAAACGAATATTACGTTTGAGATCAACGAATAATTGACGATAGACGACCACGGTTGCCAGATAATCGGACTGCATTCCGACGAGTATCGATACGCGGATGCCCGATAAATGCGCACTGGGAGTACAAGAAGTCATTTCTCGATGATCTCGCAGACTCTCGGCCGCTCAACCGCGATCAATCCGCATTCCAGTGGTCGCCTTTTGTTTACCCTACCTTCACGACGTAGCTGTTGACTCTGGTGAAGCCGAAGTTCTGCGGCAAGTGCCTGGCGCCCAGCACGGTGACGTGGAGCGTCTTGTCGTTCGGAGAGTGCACGATCCTGATACCGACTTCCGGCTCTAGATTCACCGTGTGGTCCAACGGCGTAGACACTGTCTTCAGGCTGTTGTCGATGAAGTTTCTGATCTTCGCCAGCGCCATACTCGCGGCTGCCCTCTCGGGTCCCAATTATGACGATTGCTTATCAGCGATTGCGGCGTGCGACCGCTCAGATAACGTCTCGATCACCGCGGACAGGTAGAGCCCGACAGAGCTGTTGTCCGCGAGAGCTGCAAAATTTCTGTCGTGAACATTTTCCGACGATGCGCGCCGCGTGCACATACACAACGGTGTCTGAAAGTGCTATTAATATTCCCGCGTACGAGACTCGCGTGCTCGTGACGACAATCGCGCAAACGGTAGATAAGGCTTGCCCAACGTCGCATGAATTATGCGGGAATCATGCCCGACCGACTATGCAAACATTTGCGTAAATATCATTGTTACTGAAGAAAGGAATTTTGTTCAATAGATTTGACATTTAATAGATTTGATTGTTCAATAGATTTCTCATTCATATATTATTCATCTTCAGATCGAATACAATTTTATGAATCTATCTTCTTAGATCACTTTAAAATAGAGATGATTTTTGAAATATATTTCTCTAATTATTATAAATTTAAGAAATACTATTAAAAAAGCATTTGGAGCTGATGTTGTCAACGATTCTGACAATGAATTTGCTCGAATTGGCGCGAACGGATTATCACGTTGAAGTTTCGTTAATTATTCACAGCACCTTTTGAAAAAAGTGACCTGAATGGAAGAAGATCTCAGTTGGTGCAATTGAACGAATACCAGACGAAATATCAGTGATGAGAAACGATATCTTGGTTGCTATAACTGAAAATATTCAGTTGCGTTAGCACTGGATTAAGATAACTGAGAAAAATCAATTGTGAATAGGAATCTCTTACAGACAAGCTCAAGTCTTACAACTGAATTTTTCTCTGGCCTCCAAATAATAGAGAATCATAAACCGAATTTTCTTTTTTTGTGAATAAAATTCTGTGGATTTTCTGCGGAGGGATTTATTGTTTTATAATGGAAACTAGCGATTGAATTGTTTTACAAATTTATGAAAACAATTTTACTATCAGAAAAGGCACCGAGGAGTGATGCTGCCGCGATTCTGACTATTCTCACGGGCGCAAACAGATCCGCCGATCGTAAACAAGCGCGGCAGCGAGTGCTTTCTCTCGTTGGGCCGACAATACGACGGTTTTATCGCCAATAACAGGTGATTATCAGCTGTTCTGGCTCGGCAACGGCCGACCCCTCGCGACTCTCGATGCAATAAAACCGCGCAGAAACGGAATGTCCGTCGAGCAAACCAGCCAACGATCGAACTTTCCCCATGAAGAGAAAAGGAAACAAATCTACCACACCCTACATCGTGACCACGCTGTACAGTGTAAGAATCAGTGTAAGGAAAAACTAGACAAAAATCAAGTTTTGTAAGTGCTGGATGATCTTTAACTAATGTATTAACATATCTTCACTTGATTTATTAATCTTTGCATAATATATTGATTATTAAGCAACTAACACATTGATATCAGTATTCAGTATTCCTTAAGTATTTTAATTGAGAACATGATGAATTTTGACGAAATAGTATTTTATAATATTTTTGCTTCCCCTTTGTAGCAAAATTATTATTTTAGAATTGTTGTTTTAACAACATGGAGTTATCATATTAAAAAGCGATTCCGTTATCATAATTTTCCATAATAGGATTTTTTATACTAAGACTTTTAGATGTATTTAAAGCTTTTTGCATTTAGTTTGTTTCACAATTTAAAAAAGTCGCGGAAATTTGCGGGTTACAGAAGAAAGTCGACCATAAGTAGCTCCATTTTTCTTATAGAGGATGTTATGCAAGAAAATGTTCACGTAGTAAAAATACAGAGAAGATATAAAAGAGCTTTTGATTTTTTTCTTTTGATCCATACATATATCAAGTTTCAAGAAAAAAATTATAAATTTACCGAATAATGTCATAAAATTTTTATCAGAACCTGATATGCAACTAATAAACTGATTTATTTTGATTAAAACGTTGTAAATGTCAATGTAAAACGTGATTTAGAATATTGGTCAGGAATATCTTAAAATTACACCGGTAGCGTCAATTGATCACGAACAAACACACGCGAGGAAAGTCACACTCACAACGGCGCAACCTAACGATGACCGACCTCGATTACCGCATCATTAACTAACGACAAGATGCCTCATGCTTGTTTCCATCAATGTCGATTGCACCTCAACTTGAACTCAGACTCAAACAAAGACTTAAATTCAAGTTAAAGTCTAATCGACGTCGATAGAAATAACGATGTCATTAGTCGTGCGGCTTCCGGTTTTTAATAGAGATAGAGACTTCAATGCTCGGTGCGTCGCTCGAGACGAGATAATGTGATCCCTTTGCACAAATCGATATCGACTCCTCCTTATCGCGGTGCCCTTTTGGATGATAAATACAGTAGTATAAGATACAGTAAAGTATAATCATAATGGTATTAAAATATGAAAAAAGTATAATCGACATTATGTGGTCGAACACAATTATGGCTATTCGGAGCAGCGCTCGACTGTTCGTCTGTCGAAATGTCTCATTATAAGGGTTCGTCTACAGTGTGGCGGCAGTTACGCTTTAAAGTCGTAGCGTAAGTCTGTGAAATGATCATATATCTGTTTCCTTTGCGCGAACTCGTAAAACACGAGTAGTTCTATTGAATTCGTCAATAAAAATTCGCGCGGAGAAAATAGATGCATGATCAATTCACATACTAGTGCTACAACTTTAAAACGCAACTGCAACCGCATTGTACACAATCCCTTACACTTCAGTCTTACGGGAAGCACTCTCTCTCTCTCTCTCTCTCTCTCTCTCTCTCTCTCTCTCTCTCTCTGTCTCTGTTTCTCGTTCGTTCAATATATCCGGAAACAATCCGTTACGTTATCCGCGCTTGACTCGACGCGAATGGAGAGTGCGGGCTCGAGTTATGGGAAGCGTTCCAACTACGATATAGGTGCCGGTCGTCATGTAGAGCCTAGGTTCCTTTCATACGCGAGGCGTCAGTCACCGTAATATCGTGCGGTTAATCGCGAAGTCGGCCTTCGGACCTACGTCGATATATGCGCGCATACACGCGCATTCGCACGCACATCGTCGCACCTTCTCGGAGGAAACGAAATTCGCACGTACCATAATCGCGTCCCGCCGGTTCGGAGCAGGCAGGCACAGACGGACAGGTCGTGTCACCGATCGAGAGACCTGGAGAAGGGGCAGGTAGCCGGTTGCTAGCCGGTTGTCCTCTGCGACGAGCGCGCTGGGTCCACGCCTGGGCCCGTGACTGACCTGAGACGTGAGAGACTCGACTCTTCGCGCGTTGTCCACTTCCACTTGGAACAACCAACACAATGACGATGACGACGGCGGCAGCGGCGGCGACGACAGTTAGACGACTGTCTACTCCATCATCAACGGCGAAGCGATTGGCCGCGGACTCGCACCATCAGCGCCGATCGCCGGGAGGAGTTCACCGAGAGGAATTCTTCGAGAGCTTTCACCGAGAGCGTATTCGTCGCGCACTGTAATACGCTTGCACGCGCGCTTGCGACGCGATCCACCGCGCATCATAGATGGAGATCCAGAGAGAGTCAGAGAGAGAGAGAGAGAGAGAGAGAGAAAGAGAGAGAGAAGGACGGTCTACGTCATCGCGTCGATCAACGAAATTTGTTGTTGTCGTCGTGGTCGTTGTTGCCGTTGCCGTGGAGCCGCATGAATGGCTCCTTACGTGGGTGTCGCGCGCGCGTGCTCGCGGTTGTACTTGTGATCCCGACAGTCGACTTCAGTTGCGCGCGACGCGCCTCCGAGGTATGCAGTTTGCGCTCTCGCGTGGGTTCCCTTTATAAGAGGTCACCGCGACGAGTTCGCAGTGGCGGATGATACCTGGAGGTATTCATCGATGGGCACCAGCGCAGCCAAATTGAGGATTGGTCGCGCGTGCCGAAGCAGCTGACGATACCTGCGCACCTGCGCACTTGCACCTCACTGAAGGAAGTCGAGAATGATCGTCATACGCGCAAGAATAATTTCAAATTACACGTGAATTGTTAAACATTTTTTTATAACGAATCGTATTAATTATACGGCTGATTAAACTCCAGCGCTGATTAGCTGGCTAACAACAACACAGTTTTCCTTATCGATCTTTTTTCCTCGTAAATTTTATATCGCGTACTCGTCAGTTTATCCTTTTAAGAATCTTTTATTATTCACGGCTACCTACAAGATACACTCTGCCGATTTTACTCACAATATTGCTAAATATATTCAATACACGACTTAATCTATCATGGACGATCCAAGATTAACTGATTAATTGCAGTCCAATTAATCACGCGCGCGTTTCTGGTTTCTTCCATTTTTGTCTGGTTGAGGAAATTGAACAGGGAGCTGAGACTTATAGCTACGGCACTTTCGCAAAAGTGGCCGTTGCCGATGAAGAAGGGGAATTTACTCGTACCCGCTATATACCGGGTGTGAAGCGTAGAGCTGTATCGGTGGAGTGACGCCTGTTGCGCTCACAAGGTCGCGCATTCATATTACACGCAGCTGCACGCGTATAGATGCGCGTACGTGCACGGGGATTTCTACGTGAGTAAACACAACCACGTAGACGAGGTATTACATAGATACAGAATCAGAGCCGCAGGCGACTACGGTGTTCCCTGTTCGACGCGATAACGGAGAAGAAAAAATGATAAAGTGCGGCCGATGAAAAATGTTTCAGAAAGAAGATGAGAGAGCGTTATCGATTATCGACGCGGACAATTAACAAGTTGGAACGACGACTCCTACACGGAGAGAATTTTTATTAAAAATTATTTTTTAGTGGGATCGACAATCGTAGTGGAATTGACTATTCTTTCATATCCGTTATTTATATTTTAAAAATTAAAATGTAACATTAAAATATTTCTCAGCAAAATAGACCTTACTGACCTTACTGTTCCTCAGCAAAATAGACCTTACTGACAATCTACTCCTACACTACTGAAAATAAGATATGATAAATAAGATTGGAAAGAATTTATATAAAAATTAACTACAATGTTCTTTACACTAAGAGAAAAAATGATTGATCTAACTAAACTTAGTTTTGGCTCCAGTCACATTTTTGGCTCCACATTTTTTCGTTATTCCAACACAAAAATGGTAGTAGTAACATGCATATAAGGTTATTATCACTAACATTATATAGTAAAATTTAATAAAATAATGGTTTTGTCGGCTACGATCAATAATTACTTCTGTGTATGATTATAGTTATAAATATCAAAGATTTTTTTTTAGTGTATAGAATATTATATTCTACATTCATAACATTCTCTCTCTCTCTCTCTTATAGAATATTATAAATACAATATTATTATATACAGAATGTACATGATATTTTCTCTTTGTATGTACATATACTTGCGAGCTTGGAACGCATCGGTGAAGGGAGCTCGATCTACGTGTTCGAGATGTATTTATCTTCGTGCGTAGTACAAGCTAATTGTAATTTCGCGTGATATCCCGCGCCAGCGGCTGAAAGGAATGCGGTAGACAACGAGTCGTTGCATAGGTAATGAATCGTCGCGGTTGCATTACAATACCGCGCGTCAAATGTGACGCAATTAACAACGCTTATTGTTTGCGCGTCGCGCGATGAACGTGCGTATTGCACGGAAAAGCTCGATTCTTCCCGATTCTTGGAGAAATCTAGTTGGACAGAACGCTCAATCGCAGTGCAATGTTTTCGGAATCGCTGTACGAGCTCTTGACGACGATCGACTTTCCCAAGGAAGACACGCATCAGGCGCGCTCGCGCGTCCGCGTCACTTCGAGCGCGTATTTGAATGCACGCGCCGTGGGCGATGTAGCACGCGTATCTAATTGTATCGATCGCACGTGATGATATGTGAGGATAACTCTGTCCTTCAGGTGTATCAAGGTGTGAGAAACGTGAAGCAACGTTTGTCATCGCGTCTGTATTCGGGAGACTGCATTCATGGAAAGTGAATCTGATTTACCGTCGATACGCACGCGACTCTTGGAGCGCATCGTCCAGATATTTCAAGCGCTCCTGCACGCTAATTGCGACGCGCGATAATCCGTGAGAGAACAAAGGAGTCCGTAAAAAATATACTAATTATAACAAAGAAAGAAATAAAATATAAAAACAAATAGAAATTTTTCAACACCGACGTGCAAATGAGACGTATCGACGGTGGAAACGGGTTTCCCCGCGGTGGCTAAGGGCAGGGAGGCGAAATCGAGGCGACAGGGATGGAGGGGCTAGTGTTGTTGGCACCCTACGACAGATGGCGTTAACTACGACAACAAGCCCTTTCTTGCTGCCAAACAACCCCCGCAGTTGACGAACAGCTGTTCAGCACTGCCATGGCGCACGCGACGGCGAGACGTCAAAAACACTTCGTACGCCTCCGATTGAGCCGTGCTGAGAAGATCCTTCCGTGTCGCGACACGACTCACCTCGTCATAAACTTTCGATCGTAATAAGCGTGCGCGCGCGGTGCTGCGCTGGACGGTGCTACGGCTGGTGCGGATCGCATGCTTGCGCGGGTGTATGTCAACGTGACGCCACCGAGACACACGCTCGATGCGTGTCTCGAGCCTCGCCAGGTACGAATTTGTCTCCTATTTGTCCGCTGGATGCAATCTGTGCGCGCGCTTGTCTTCGTGGGCAGCAAAGCCCGGGCGGAACATTTGGCCTTGTGTAACTTTCCGCATGTTTATGTAATCGGAAGTGCAAACAGGGCGAGAGGAGGGAGAGGGAGAGAGAGAGAGAGAGAGAAAGAGAGAGAGACGCAAAATGGATCACATAGACATAAGTAATAATGAAGATACAATAATATCGTGTAACAATAAACACGACGAGAATAAACACTTCTGAGTTGTTTCTGCGTGCAAAACCTTGAGCGCGATTTTAGGGCTGCGATTGCGCAATATATTTCCTCCCTCTCTTTCTTCTGCATATTTTGTTTATTGTGGAATATTATACAGTTAAATAAGATGCCAGAGAAAAAGAGAGAAAGAGACAGATAGTTGTTTCTACAGAATAATGTACGCAAACATCTCTAACGTTATGCTTAAAGACTGACATAATGATCGTGCTTGATGTGTTGGAGGAAGTTTCCAGCATAGTAATTTACTTTTTCTGTCGTCGGATGTGTGTTACCATGCAAAACCGGGATTTATATAAATATCATCGAGGAAACTGATCCAAGCCGTTATCAAATATTTAACGGCCGGATCGTGAGATGGCACCACATAGATATACTACGACCCGACAAATACTAAATAAATTATATCGCGAAATATAAATTACATAATTAAATTGAACGTCACAGATTATTGTCCATCATTTATACACGTGATTTATTATTCACGATTATGTTCATTCATCATTTATATCACGTTTATGTCGCGTGAGCGCGCACGTCACATTCCGAACGCGTATAATGAGAGAAATATAATTTTCTCTTTTTTTTCTTCGCCTCTCTCCCTTCCTCTCCCTCTCTTTTCCCTTGGAACGGAAGAGCAGCATACGATCCGGAAAATCGTACACCCTTTTTTTTCTTCGGCTACAAGCGTTCTTATTCAAGCCACGTTCCGACGACAAGGGTAATAGCCCTGAACTTTGTCTTCGTCGGATCAGCTTAACTTCCGGCCGTAAAATTTCGCGAAATTCCAGCGTGGTCTCCACGCGAAAGATGTTTTCTGTGGTTCCTGGCGTTTTTCCGCTTGATCGATCACCGCCACGTTGTTGCACGTTGGTAAGTCGCGGGCGTGACAGACGTTTTTACGAGTCTTCCCGAGTATTACGTCACACGGACTAATTTACATTGCGATGAACGCGAGATTTTACGAGATGTCGGATTAAAGGGAAAAGGTAGAGAGATCTTTCGCCGATGCGGGAGATTCATCATTTCTCTACCAAATTTTTCTGAAGGGAGTTTGGCTGTTGAAAAGAAAATACGACGTGTCCTCGGGCAAAATTCGAAATTGGATAATCCCGTTTTATTCGACAAAAACACGACGGATTTCCTGCATCACAACTTTAACGACACATCGCAGTTGTTACCACGAACCACATGTTTCAATATATTTTGAAGGAAGAGAAGATCAATTCGAGGAGAGACTCTTCGCTAATATATGTCCGCGAGGGGCACATCGCGAGACTCGATTTACCCTCGCGAATGTCTTTTCCGATTATCCGTGGAGCTATCGCGCAGCCCTGCGACTTCCAATATACGGCGACGCCGCGACGGCGATATAATAAGAAGAAAAACGAAAACCGATATGGCGGAATCACATTATGCACCAGTAATCCGCGCTGCATTACGATGAATGCTGCACGTGTCCGCGGTCTCTCCTCGTCCGCGAGATTCATGAATGCAAATACTTCGGGAATAAAGAGTCACGCGCGCTCTTTACATCATTCACCCTTCTCATTTTCGTCCCGCGCCTTTCCACTCCGCCTTTCCTTCTCTTCGCTCCGTTGCTCTCCCTTTTTCTGTCTTCCTCCCTCTCTCACTTTTTTCTCTCTTGCTTTTCTCATTACATATAACGCCTGGCCTTTGCTTTCATTTCAATCACAACCTGCGACGAGACGTCGTGTCTACTCCCGCCACTCTCGTTACGCGCATTACCCGTTCTTGCGTTTACTATTTATTAACGAACGTAATTTTGCGCTGCGGGCGATAGTTCGGCAACGCGCGCATCCTCCCTCGGTAAATCACTCCGTCGCGCGCACGCCTTTATTATAAACTCTTTTGCGAGGCGCAATTTAAAAGTATAGCTCGCAACTCCGGCACGAAGCTTCGTACTAAGCTTCCACTTTGAAAGCAGCAACCTCGCTAGACGCCACCACCGCCGGGGAAGTATCGCCGAAGTTCAGCTAATCGTTTCTCATCGCGTGGACGCTGATAAATTATTCAATTACGCAACGCCCGGCATTCTCTTCTCGTCGTCATCGTCGTCGACGAGGGCAAGTAATTTTGAGCAGAAATGAAAAAACAAAGAAAAAAGGGAGAAAAGTGAGAATATTACATTTTCTGACATCAATTGGCAAGTAGTTATGCAGGAATAATTCCACTCACATGAAAGAGAGTACGTTTCGAGGAAAATGAAGATAAAAATTTGATACATGATTTAAGAAGTATAGATAGCTCCTTCGCAATCGTTCAAGAAGTCAAGCATGATCAATTTTCATCGATAAGCTTAAGGCGATACTAGATATCGGCTCAACACAGTTTCGTAGTTATCTCTTTTCTTCTAATTGGATGTATCAAATTAAAAATAGTTTTACAGGATGAAAGTACAAACATTAATAAATCGTCGATGTGTTAAACAGTTGCATAAAATTAACAAAAAAATTTATAATCTATCAGTAAATAAAAAGTGTTTGTTGACTTTATGCAACTGTTTAGCATTAGCCATTTATTAATTCATTTGTATTTTCATACTGTAAAAACATTTTCAATCCAGTTTAGAATCCATATCAATTTAGTTTAGCATTCAGTTTAGAAGAAAAGAAAAAAACTGCGTCATGTCGGTATCCAGCATCGCCTTAACTCTGAAAAGAAATTATTAAAATAAGTAAAAAATAAAAATTGTTTTTTAATTAATTTCAGGTGCCCGTAAAGTTTGGATCTCTTTTGTTCTATGTAGATAAAGACAAAGAATGTGAATAAAGAAGAATGTGATAAAGACGTAAGGATTACCCATCGGTAAACAAGAATCATGAATTCAAAAATCATGATTTTGTGGGTTGGATCATTTTTGCATAAGTACGACCAATTGTCCAAATTCGCTCTCGCGAGATCGAGTTAATATCGCGTCGGCAACGCGGAGATTAAAGTCAGATTTCGAAATACTTGGTAATTCTCTGTACGTATTTCTCGCACGTAGTCGCACAGCCTGATATATTTAACCTCCCTTTGACCCTGTGCACCCTTTTAAGTGCATCATTACGTATTCCCTTTTGTAACGCCGGACTTTATGCAGACCGCATTCGCGGCACCTTTCTATTCTTGATCATATCGCGCGTTAGCCGCGCGAGGTGATAATTCTGTCCTTATTAATGTCTCACATTAGCGGGGCGTACGCGCGTGATGCGTGTGTGCGTGAAGTGGATTATCATCCGCGTCTCGATGATCTCCGGCTTAAAAGCCGACGAAATCGCACATATATTGGTTCGTTGGAGTCAGTATTCGCGAATCCGTGCGGCCGGCTAAAATTAACTCGGCTAAAATTAACTCTGCGGATATTTAGCCGGCTACACGGAGAGAGAAAGCATCGCGAGTAAATAAACAGTGGATGTTAGGGATATTTTTGCGCTTCTGTTGCAGATCTCACCGTCCTAAATTTTAAAAGGCTACGTTTAGATCGCAGAAAACCGTCATTCGTTCGAGTTGTCCGACCGCGATACTTGCATTATGCAAAGTACCGGGCCTGCAACGTACGATGGATTCATGTCGATGAACGCGTGCGAAAAAAGAGAAAGAAAAGAGTGTAAAGAGTCCCATGATCGAACGGATCCGGGAATGGCGGCGAGACCGCTTTGATTAGAGTGGAATCTATTTGCATTCCCCGTCGTGGCTCTCAACGTGATCCTGTTAATACCGCTTTCCTTGGCGTGTTCACCTCGCTTGTATGACACTTTGTCCCAGTTGCACGGCACGACGGCGGCGCGAAAGAGGTCGGAAGTTTCTGAATGTCGGTAATGAATATATGAATGCGTAAGCGTGTCGCCGTTTGTCACTCGGGAATTGCAGACGTATTGTTTCGCGAGTGTGTGCGTGCGCGCGCACATCGAGATTACGTTTTCAATACTGACTGCATATTTTATTTAGCGTCTACGTTGTGTAGCGCGCCAGTGCACGCTCTTCATCGAAGTGAGTCGAGCAATTCGAACGATCATTCTTCCGTTAAACACTCGCGCAAATGCCACGATATTCCCGAGTCGGAATTCTGATCCTGTTTTCGATCTCATATTCTATTTAACGTCTACTTTGATATAGTCTAAAGAGACTTTATTAACCTCTTTTGACTCTACTTAATTCACCAGCTTTGGTCTACGTACACTTTCATATACTTTACTTCATCCAACCAAGGGTTTATCTAATAATGTTTTTACTTATTATCCATCCTAAATGAAACTCTACTTATTAATTTTCGTGCTGCGAAAAACGCTGCCTCAGCCAGGAGTTGAACCTGGACCTCCTCGCTTGCAAAGCGAGACGCCGTACTATTTCGGCTACCGAGGCTTTGAGAGTATTCTTCGTAACACACAAACGCTTGTGAATTTTACTGGGAAAGTAAACAGACACCTCTCTTCCGCCTGGTGCGTTAAACTAAT
The DNA here is from genome assembly GCF_010583005.1 of Odontomachus brunneus. Taxonomy (NCBI): domain Eukaryota; kingdom Metazoa; phylum Arthropoda; class Insecta; order Hymenoptera; family Formicidae; genus Odontomachus; species Odontomachus brunneus. The sequence continues at coordinate 50,549 of NW_022639558.1, read as the reverse complement.
TTAATATTATCAAATGAAATATCGTAAAAATCAAGTAAATAACATGCATGAAAAAAGAAATTTGATTGGATTCACCAATTTCTTGTGAAACATGAACGATTTAGAACTTCCAGGTGAAGTTATCAGAATTCAGTCTAAATTTTACAGATTTCAAGATAAATTTTCAAGATAAATTTCTGACTAACACATCGAAATATAAATTATTTATTAAAGACTGAAAGTTTCTTGTAAAAAACGCAAATATCTCTTTTTCAAATCGGGAAAATATCGTCGTTATTTCCGAGTAATTCTAAAAGCGAGATTACTAATTTTGAAAACTCATGATCGCCATATTGGACCGCCACCATATCGAATTTTAATTTTTTTACCTCAAATTCGTAATCGGTTGCTCAAAAAAAACGTCCATATGCCAAATTTGAAGAAACATTACCCCAAATAAAATGTATGGCTCAAAGAGTTAATCTTTGATTGTATTCAAAACAGAACCTCTTTGATATATAGCTTCGATCCAACAAGAACTTACTATTTTCCTCTTTATCATCCAAACTTCCTATGAAAATTTCATAGAAAAATGATAAACCTGTTCACCAAGCCAATATCCCGCACGTCTACCTCGTTGTCGTAACCGCGATCGCGAGTATCGCGATGTAACGGCGCGCGCGCGCGCGAGTAAAACGAATACTTATTCATAATGGATATCTGTCCATCAAATCTGTAATCATGGCATCATCAATCGTCCGAGTGCCTATGTGGACGGAGATTTCATTTATCGGGAAAGTTTGAATCAAACCGCCATTACTCACAACGACGAGCGCGACTGTGACGGAGCATTTCGATTCAGCAGAAGGTAATTGAAATTCGTTTCGTCACCGGCTTTTGCGGATTCCCCCTCCTTTTTCCCGCGATTTTGCAATTTACCGTGGGCATTTGAAGATTTTGAATCGGCGTGATTTAAACGGGAAGTGAGAAAAAAATACATTCTATACACGCAGCGAAGCTTTTCGCTGTCTGCTCTTCCCCCTTCCCCCCCCTCTCTCTCTCTCTCTCTCTCTCTCTCTTTTTTAACCTTTGCGGCTCTATCCGACGGCGAACTCGACGAATGTAAATTTCCGTCGATTACTATCAGCGCGCAAAAATGCACCCCCGCGAAATACGTTTGTAGTTTGTCAATCATGCGGAACGGCTTTCAAAAATTGAAACGCAAACAATTACTCGTTTCGCGACCGATGGAAGCGCGTATAATTTACGGCGCGGCGCAAAATTATTTAATCCACGACAATGGGGACGCAGCGGAAAAAAAGGGAGAGAGAGAGAGAGAGAGAAAGGGAGAGGAAGGGAGAGAGAGAAAGGGAGAGGAAGGGAGAGAGAGAAAGGGAGAGGAAGGGAGAGAGAGGAAGAGAGGACGCACATTCTCGCTGTCTTCTTGCCGAGGAGTGCTAATTCGCCATGAATTTCGACACTTCACCCAAACCGAATCCCCAAAACTTCCGGACGCAAACGGATTAGCGGCGGCCCCGTGTCCGCGCACGAAGGGGACGTAAATCGATTTCGTCGTGCCCTTAAATTCGATTAGAGCCAACTCCGATTGCATTCTTCAAATGGAAATCGGGCGAACGAGATTTTCACACGGCGGAGAGTGATTTCGACAAAACAAGGTCGCGCAGCACGGCGGCGTGATTAGATTCTGCGCTCTCGCTTTGCTTCTTTTACGAATGCCGTTGTCTCCACAGTGTCTCCCTCCCCCGAAAGCGAGGCCCTTCGCGTCGCGACGCGATATCGGAAAATAAATTTTGCGTAATCGCGTTTCGACCATGGAGCACCCGTGGCTATTAAACGCAGGAAATTCTTGTCCTGCTCTGGCAGAGAACTAACAGGACCATTTCCCTTTCCAGTTTAAACTGCCATTTGTGAAACCGTCTGCCGCGAACGAGTGTGTCCCGGTTTCTGTTCTATCGTTGATGATTTATTCAATCGCTCGCGAGCGCGCTTGTCGATATTTATCGTTCGCCGCCCGTTTCGAAACACCAGACACACTCGGCGAGATAAATCATATTATCGTAGACAAGTAGCGTCCACGGGTACCTGGCAATCGCCGGCCGCGCCAAAATTCGCAGCCACGCGAACACGAGAATCATATTAGACTCATGCGACATCTCGCCTAATGGAGACCATCTGCCCTGACATTCTCCCTTGTTCGCTTCTGCTGCGGCGTTCTCTTTCTTTTTTTTTCTCGATCTATCAGAATAGAAATTCGCTTTGTCGCGCCGGCTCTTGCGAGTCGTCCCTCTTTATTCCCGCAATTTTGCAACGTGCCTTAGATAATTGAAAATTCTCGACCGGCGCAATTTAAATAGGAAGCACACAGGGAGAATATTACAATTTTTTTATTAAGGGAAAAAATATTTAAGAAATTAAATATATATATATATATATATATATATATATATATATATATATATATATATATATTCGGTAGGTACATATTTATTTGTTCCAATATGAAATGTTCTTCAAGTAAAAAGTATGCGTTTTCTCGAAACCTTAACTTTTCATGAAAGCAATTATTTTTTTTCTGTTTGAATAAAAGAATTTAGATTTAAGTAAATATATTTAATATTAGTACCCATCAAACATATTTTTTATTTTCTAGATATTTTTTCTCTCACACACAATATATACAAATGTATATAAATCTTGTTCAATTTCATGTAGCGCATTTCTAGTAGCGTGTGAAGTAGACTGTTAATGAAATTTATCTTGCTAAAGGATCTAGCAAATTTCGTTAAAAACAATAGCAAACTTTTTAATAGCACATTTCGCATACAGAGTTTCTCAAATATAATATAAATAATACATGTGAAATGAAAAGGGTAGTCAATTACTGCAGAATGTCAATCCATTCTTCTCGGTTACGAAATTACAAACTTCTATATTAACTTTTATTATAAAATTCAGTCCGTGTAATGAGTATAAAAAAAATATATTTTATATGCGATGGAACTTTTCGTTGTGGAGAAAAGATATAACGTTTATTTCGTCAGTTTTCTCTCTCTCTCTCTCTCTTTCTCTTTCACACACTTTCTCATTTTCTCGAAATGAAATATCGGTGAATAGACGGACGCGCGACAACTCGAATTAAAGATCGCGTCTTCGTCGAAATTCTGTCACGTCAAACGGGTGATAGGGGAGGGGAGAGGGATATGAGTTCTCATTTCCTTTACGCGTACTCCTCCGAATTTTCGGCAAGATCGCACTCCCCAGACTCGCGACCAGATGTAATATGCAAATGTGACGAGATGTAACAGCCCAGTAGTCCAACGCATGTATAGACGCACGACACTCCATCGTCGAAGGGTTAACGCGGAGTTGGCGAGTTTCCCTGCGGAAACTTTGAAACCCTCTCCTCCCCCTAACCCCGTCAACCCGCTGCAGCATCGTCGCGAACTAAAGCGAAGCCTCGCGAATTCTCCGAGGAGGCGAGCCCGGGAGAAAGTCTCAGAGATAGGAAACAGGCAAATCCTATCCGGACGGAATAGCCGTTCAAGGATGGGGCGCATGGGGGTAGGAGTGGGGGGAGGGGAAAGACTGTAACGATTGAATGCATGCCACGCTCGATTATTTAAGCGCGCACCCGAGATTTCCCGGCGTGGATCGAGGCATGGGTGGCGGCTGGGTAGTTGGGTAGTTGGGGGTCGGCGGTGGGGTGGATGGCGGAAGATCGACGGAAACACCTTCGCGTGCTGTGAGACGGTGAATATATAGTGCGGCGAGGAAAGGAGCGTGTGTCGGCTGACGCCGCTTCGTGGAGAGCGATATCGATTTCGACCTGTCAAGCGTGAGCGATTTAAACTCGGAAGACGGAGGAGATAACGTAAGTCTCCGTCTCCTCCTCCCTTTTCGCCTCTCTCTCTTTCTCTCTCTTTCCCTCCCTTTTCTCTTCTTTCCTCACTTTCTCTGTTTTTTATCTACGTCCACCGCGTGAGAGAAGTCTATCAGATTCTAACGTGATTCTATGATTTACTCTCTCTGTTTCTCTTTCTCTCTTTCACCCTTCCCTCTCTCTCTCTCTCTCTCCTCCTCCTCTCTCTCTTCCTCGGAGGTGACACCAGCGCATTCTCCAGAACGACGACGACGACGACGACAATACCGCTCTCGGACTGTCATTAGTGTAATAGGGTTGTTTCTGCCGTGGGCAGCGTGATTCGATGTCGCGATATGAGACACGCTTGGAAAGAAGCGAGATAAATTTCGGAGATATTGGGGTTTCGTTTCTGTCATCGGGGTATAATGTCGGGACGTTTGGAAGTACGCCCAATGTTTATCAGCTAATATCTCCATCTAGCTGCCTGCCAATTCGCGAAAAATGTAGACCGCCGGGATGCGTACTAAAGGCGGAAAGTTCTCCGAGTAAACGCGAGCGCGGATCATCCCCCGCGTGTCTCGTATCTCGCCCTGCATATGTGTATATATATAGGGTGTCTCAGACAATTTTGCAAATGATAGATTTTTGCCACATAGATTTTTAGATATTAATTAAAGAAAATTTGTATATTATCGCGCACAATCATGTAACAATTTTCTTTTCTTAATAACTAGAAATCTACGTGGTTATTTGCAAAATGATAAAGTACTTTTTCAATTTGACCTAATGTACAAGCATACAACAGCATATATCACCATTACAGCTCATCTACCATAAGCGCGTAATCATTCACTAATCTTTTTTAATTAATATTTCGACTATTATTGCATATATCGTAAAACGATGTAAAATTTTTATGTTTACTTCAATCCATTCTACGTTTCCACAAAAATTTCAGAGGTGTCTGAGATATTCTCTCTCTCTCTCTCTCTCTCTCTATATATATATATATATATATATATATATATATATATATATATATATATATATATATATATATATATATATATATATATATATGTATATTTTAATATTATATATAGTCGAAACATCCGTTCAGTTAAGTTCGTCGTGATTTAAGATTTACTTCTCGCCGCTCCCCGTCGAGATAATATCACATAAAAATGCATTTCCCCGACATCCGGTTATGCCGATATTTTAAGGGACGCGCACGCGTCCCAGAGAAAGAGGGGGAGAGAGAGAGAGAGAATCCTGAGAACGGGAATGCGCGTTAAATCTACATTTCCGAAAATATTACTCCACAAATATTCGCACTCGCGCACGTATACGGATAGAACGTCGGGAGGCTCTTCCATCTCGATGCGGCTACTTTGCGGGGCCGAATATCGATTTCGTATTGCAGCGGTAGATATCGAAAATATTGTCGTTTGTATGTAGCCGAAGGAGAACGCGGACGCACGCGATTCAGAATTCCAGGTAAATAGTTACAGGCCGGGACGCGTTCGGTCCCGGCGCGTCGGTTCCGTTCGGAGGCATTTTACGCGAAATTCAGAGGCTTACGCGTGTCGGCAGGTGTTGTCCCTTGGAGAACGATATCGATTCCGCGCCGTCGAGCATGAGCGATTTAAGCTTCGAAAACAGAGGGGTTATAAAGCCGGCGTCTCTCTCTCTCTCTTTCTCTCACTTATGCTGTTGCAAACTGCGTTTCTTTTCTCTTGATAGGGTTAGCATTATGTAATATCTGTGGTGCTATTTATATTACTTTATTTTATTAATTTCTCACTCGCTATCATGTTTCCTTATTGCTACTGATATTTTAACAATGTTGTCTACATATATCGCTACGATTTTTCATGCATATAATGCTCTATTATAATGCTCTATATATAAAAATAATGTATTTTTTAGCATTACTTTTTTTCCTTTTCTTATTATTTTCATTTTAGTGTTCGACTGTAGCACTCGTATTTACTCTAAGCTCCAAGAGATTGTGAAATCCCAAATAACTAAACTCTACTCTACTCTCCCCTCTCTCGATTTACTGTAAACTCTAAAGAATTTTTAACTCCAGGATCTCAATAAACTCTATTCTACTTTCTCTCTCTCTCTCTCTCTCTCCCTTGCTCTTCCTCTCGTTCGCTCGTAGCTGCCTACGTCAGCGACAGTTAAAAGCGATGCTTGCTTATCTGAGCCCCGTAAACTGTCTATTAACATCGCGTATCGCCGCTACGTAAATAAAAAAGAAGGCAAACGACAGTCCGCGGAACGTCGGTCGGTTGACGATAGTAACAGCACGCCGATCGGTCCCCGGCATCAGTCGCTCCGATCTCTCCGGTTCTCTTTTTACCGAGGGAACTCGAGGTAGTTTCCCAGAGAGTGTGTTAACGTTCCCGACCGGTATCTACAACGGTAGTTATAGGGACGTCATTACGGCGCCGCGGTGTCTCTAATCGACGGTGGCGATCTTTCGATATTCACACGGGAAGAGCCACCGCGACACGTGAATGTGGACTATCAGAGAGTTGTAGGTCAGCGCGTGTAATCGTGACATAATTACGTTGGCGCCTTACAAATGGAGCCGGCGATAATGGGATGAGGATTGATTTTCATGCCACAACGCGCTCTCTCGACGACATCGAACCGGGGCTCGTCTACGCGGAGTGAGCTTGGAGTAAGGAGCAGAAATAATTTATTTCGCTGTTTCATGTCTCTCCATACTCTAACTTACGTCGGAATCCCCTTTAAGTGAGAGAAACACTTCCGCCGTAAGGGAGCTAGATTGCAGGCGTAAGCGAAAGAGAAATTACTTTTATTCCGTACTGCAACTTTATGCCAAGCTCACTCCGCGTATTGCAGACGAGCCTTCACGGTATCTCTCATCGGCGAGAGCGCGCACGATCTCGATCTCCGCTGTCGTCCGCAAATCGAGCACTCTATTCGTCGTCTCTCCCGTCGCAATTGAGATCGGAGATTCTACGGGACGGCTCGCGCGGGAGCGCTCATCGCTTCGCGTCGGGTTACCTTTTTTCGAGCGAGCATTCCCCGGAGAAAACTGCGGGCAATTTTCTCCCACGTTAATTCCGAGTTATCCATTACCGTCCTCTTGGCTAACTCCGGCCGAGCGCGGCCGCGAACCGTGTCGCGCGCGCGCATGCCCGTAAGAGCGAAAATATTTTCATACAGGGGCGCGCGTAATGCGGTTTCTTACAAAACACCACGATGTATCAGCTTTATAGCCGCGTTCGGGGATTAACTAGGTCGAGGGGCGACGCTATACGCGTGCGTTAATGGACGCGATGGCCGATAACGACTTCCTGCCTAGCATCTTCACGAGCGCCACCGCGGCCCGGAAGCGCTTCCGCGGACGATGCTTCCCGACATCCATCGAGATTCCTCTCCGACAACGTCGCCTTTAAAACAGTATATTAGGCCGGGGGTTATAAATCAGGCTGGAGCGAGGGTAGCGAGGGTAGCGGCGTCGGCGGTGGCGGCGGCGACGGCGGCGGTGGTGGTTGGTGGTCGTGGTAGTGCTTAGTAAGTAAGACAGTATGCTGCACCCCGCGTAGTACGTGTTACGTTATATGCGCCCCGTGTACAGGACGTATCAGAGGCGTCATTTCTCGCCGGCTGTGCGAAGGTTCGAGTCGAACGTGCAAATCTCGCGCACCGCCTTCTCGATTCCGCGGTCTCGTGTCGGACGTGTCGAGCGACGCCGCGAGAGCGAGACCGCATTCTGTCCTCCCCGTTGAGGAGAATCCGTCGGCCGTCGTGTGCTCGCACGGCAGGGTGTCTACACGGAGAGACAGTGCGTGACTCCTGATGCAGCCTGTACACACGCGCGACGTAGGTAGAATGCCAGCCAGCAGGCCGGAGTCACGAGATTCCCCGGGTAGCCTGCTGCTACAATATTGCTCTTCCCTGGCGCCAAGCCAACTTCTGCCTTCGACGGAGGGAAAGAATGAGAGATAGGAGCGAGCGCGAGCGTGAGAAGGAGATAGATACGGAGGCAGGATGAGACGCGAAGGAGTAGCACGGTGGATCCCTATCCCTATCGTAGTGGATAACCCCCGACGACCGTACATAGGCATCCTTTTAATCTGCGTGCCACCCCGTCCCATCCTCTCTCTTTCTCTCTCTTCCTTACTTGTATTCCTTCATCTCGTCTTCCTTTTCTTATTTCCTTTTTTTCCTCCACCTCCACCGCCCTCTCCATCGCCTTCTCATTCTCGTCCTCATCCGTGCTTTCTTTTGGCCGTCGATGCCGCATTAAACGACGTCTTATCCTGCCTTAGCGAGCATGGACGCCCTTCAATCTTCGTCTGTCTATCGGCGGATTTAACCGCGGCCGCGGAAGTATCAGCGAGGATGACGGTGATAAAGGGAAAGATTATAGCGCGGATACGTTATCCCTTATCGCGGAGAGATTAGATTGCGAGCGGAGCTTCGCTTTTAAGAACCCGCCGCGCGATCTTATCGGATTTTGGCGGGGCAGTTCGTAATGGTGGTATTTCACGAAGGGGCGCGTCGTAAAGGCGAATGCGCGCAGCGGTCGTGGATGCCGTCGACGCTTCTTTCACGTGAACTCCGGGAATTCTGTGATTTCTCTCTGATCGCGATGAAAAATTCATTCGATGTATTTTTTCACCGAAGAGGGAATGCCCGATAAGTCGTCCGTCGCGCCGTAGGCAAAAGATACGAGCGTGTACTGGGCGCCATTTTATTTTCATCGAGCGCGTAATCTACTTTTCATGACGCGCACGCATCTCTGATACGATAAAATCATCCTCCTTTTCTGCCGCGAATGTTTTCAAGAATCTCTGTGAATTTGCAAAGTCGGGCCTTCGCGCGCTGTCCGAACTTTGCGATCTCCGCGATGTTACGTCAGGCGTAATGAACTCTTGAAATTATTCTGCGATAAGTTATTTGAATAATCATAAGTTAGTTAGGAAATTTATGAAATGAGTATGAAATTCGTTGCGAACTTCGGGAGGTGAGAGTTACTGGGATTCTTGACTTGCAGCACCGGCAAGGATTTATTAACTGGTTTTTGGCCGAAGCACGCGCGCACTTCCGACGGCACATCGCGGATATCATTCATCCTCTGTGCGAATTTTTAAGTCGCTCCAACGATGCTCGGCAGCCAACATCACGATCGAATCGGTAAGCTCGCGAAATCTCCACAAACTTTCTGAAAACGCATTTGGGAATATTGTGCGAAAAACCAGCGGTGCGCAGTCAAACTTTTTTCCTTTTCAAATTCCGCAACACCAAAAAAAGGTATATTAACAAAAATAAAACGTAATCTCATTCTTAACGGAATCCTCTTATGTTATGGCCTCAAGAGGATTCTTCTAAAACCAAAAGGAAAATATTGCAACATCTAAAAAAGAAAATTTTCTATATTCCGTATGCTAAGTGAGAAGCTTTTCCCGAATTTTTCTTTATATTTTTCTTGGTATTTTTCTTCTAATAACAAGGAATAATAATACTTTATAATAATACGCGCTTAGAATACTTTTCTATTGATTTTAAGAGAGTTCTCTTGAAACTACAGGGGACGTTTTCACCGCAATGATATTTACTATATTTTTATTATTAGTTACAACAATCGAATAGGAAAAAGTTCTAGATGCAATGAATCGGTTTTTAAACTGCAATAAAAATGTAACAGTAAAGCGCGGTCTACAATAAGCTATTAGTCGCAAGCAAATTAATCAATCACAATCGACTATTTTCAAAAATAATCGACTGTGGTTGGTCAACTTGCTTATAACTTATAATAGCTTATTTTAGATTAATAGCTTATTGTAGAATGTGTCGAAAAGTTTCAAGAACGTTCTATTTTCGTAAAAAAATCAAAGTCTTCTTTACTTTTTTAAATGGAACTATATATTTTTTATTCGTAATGCTATAAAGAGATCCGTGTTGTAAAGAGAATCAGGATAAATTCAATAGCAACTTATATTATCCTTATTAATATTTTATAGGAAGAAAGAGCACAGTAAAGTAATAATGTAAAATTTCAACAATGTGTAATACAAGTACGCAGAGGCATAAATCGAAATATCCTAATTGATGCGACACATTAAACTCTATTACAAAGGGCGGAGCTCTGTTTTGCAGGAAATGGATTACATTTCCAACATATTTTGACATTATTCATTACGTTGTATTCCAAATATTATCGTATCTTCCGTCTGTATTTTTACCATTAAATGTTAATGAAAATAACATTATAAATTACCACTGTACCTGTTTTGATCTTCTCTACGATATTTCAGATAAAAAAGATATGGTTTCACTTAAAAAAATAAAAATAATCTTGATTTTTCTTTTTTACAAAGAACAACGTTTTCGACATTTTTTATCGCATCTCAATGTCGCTTTCAAACTAATTAATTAGAATTTTTTCCTATTCGTAACTAACAAAAATTAGTGGGCACGGTTATGTTGAACACCCTGCGTATATGTACAAGAGGATTTCGCTAAGGATGAGGTTATATTTTTTCGGGATGAGTACGCAATGACACACGATCGTTTTCCCGAAAGTACCAGCGCTTCGAAATGTCTCAAAAAAGCATGCCAAAATAATCCTAATTGACGCGCAGCGTGTTTTTCTCGACGGCCTGCAGTGACGGATACTTCAACGGCGTGTAACATACGGATCGGGTCTAACGATAAATTGCAGCGGGCGCTGCCCCTAACGAAAACACCGTTTTCCACCGAGCATCGGCTATACATACCGGCGGCCTGCCTTATCCTTCTTCATTAGCCGGGCCGAACTTTTCGGCGCGTCCGGCTGAATTATATTTTCACTGCGCTCGTTCTCTCGCGAACCGCCGCCGCGAAAGCAACCTGGAGGTGACCGCAGACTCGTTATTCTCCGGCGGCGACTATAACCAATCCACTAAATTCCATCGCCGCGGCTGTTTCCTATTTATGGCCAGCGGAGAAAAGGAAAGAAAAGAACGGGAACAAGAAGAAGCGGCACCAAAGGAAAAAGAGACGAACCCGTTCCCGAAAGAATCACAGTTCCATAGGGAAAATTGGTAAAAAGAGAGCGAGAGAAAGAGAGGGAGGGAGGGGGGAGGGAAAACGAGGTAGGCACGCGATCGAATAGACAAGAGTCGACGATCGCAGTGGAGGTTGATCGGTCAGCGTTGTCATCCCCGGGGGAGGGGGGTGGCTTGCCGGGTTAACCGATGCAGTAGGACGCAGCGGGGTGTCCTATTGCAACCAGCTTGAAAATCGCTCGAGTGTGCCGGCGATCCGACCGGGCTGGCCGGTCTGCGGTTGCTCATTGGACGTTATATCTGCAGTATTATATAGGTGCACACACGTATGCCCGTGCGCATACACACACACACACACACGCGCGCGTGTCACGTATGCCCATGTATACGAGCATCCTACGGACGCGCGGACGCTTGTAGGGACACGGGACAGCGCGGTGCTTCCGGGTCCCTGTGGGAGGGTCGGAATGGGTGGATGAGTATCGGTGTTAACGTCTCAGTGGACACGCTGTGGCGCTGTCCGCTCTAACCGATAACGTTGCCAACTCGTTAGGAATGAATGGCCGGCACGGGGCGCGGGTGACGCGAGGGTCAGAGACAATGGAGTCGGCGGCCTCGGAATCAGCGCCCCGTTCCCCGCCGCGGCGGCCTCTTTCGTCCCCCCTTCCCTGCGCAGAACTCGCGCTCGTCGGAGCACTTCGTCCTCAGTTACTGCGATACCTCGTAATTAATCTCGAGAGCTCAGAAGGTGTCTGCTAGAGCTCGTTATACTTCGGAATAGAGCTGCGGTGACGAAGGGAGACCACGGGGGAGCAGGGAAGAGCGCAAGAGCGATGGAGGAACCACGAAATTCCGTCTCAAGACGTAGGACAATCGGCCGTGCAGAGAGGGAAGACTTGTCGGTCGGCCAGATGAGCGGATGAGTAGGGGGTGACTCATCCTGAGACCGAGCCTCCACGTGGAAGTAACTAAAGAGCGTTAATCGGCCGTGACGAGGTTAATTTGATTTTATTGCGAGAGGCTTCCTTCTTACTTACGATCGATTATCGGTGTAATCGATGTGTGTTTGTGTGTGTATGTGTGTGTGTGTAAGAGCGTCTCCTAGTGCCTTCCTCTAAGCGGACGACGTTTCCGACCAAGTGGTCTTCAACGTAAGCGGATCTCGTTTCGTAACATTCGGAATAGAAATAAGGGAGGAAGAGGCTGGGTCATGCGAGCGTAGACAGCCTCCGTTTTTGAGAATTCAGAGCCGACGGTGACGTTGGGTATCGGCTGACGTGCAAGCGGCTTAAGAAGTGGCCTTTAATATTCATGTGTAACTCGAGATATCGGCCAGGACGAGCTCGTGACGAGAAGGCCGGGCACCGGCTGGCGCCGATTGTAAATTCAAATCGTCGTGAAACTTTCAAGCGTCCTAGCGCGACAAGGTATGAACGGGCGCGACTCGCGGACGAGAGGATAGACTCGGAGGAGATTATAAACTTGCCATCGCTGATGACTGCGCGCATACCCTCATCGTAATGGCGACTGAGTCGTGGTAGTAGTCGCGAGAGATACGTCGCCTTACTCCGACGCTTCGCCGCCACCGACGGACTTATCAGTCGGCGGACGTTGACCTCTTTCAAATATACACGATCGTTCGCCGTGTCGGACGCGGGACAAACAGAGCGCACCTTAACGTCAGCCCGATAAGGCCACTTTCCGCGGCTGCTCCGTCTACCGTGAGAGTGATCATGTCACACGATCGTAAGAACTTTCGCCTCGGCCGTAGATCACTGCAAACCACCGCACGTGACGACTCCCGAAACTTTACGAAACTTCCGTTTCCCTTGAAGCGCGCGAGCGGTATTAAACTCCGGGCCAGGAATCCGGGATAACGATAGAGTCGAATCGATCGGCCGGTGAGAGCGCGAGAACGGCCCGCGCAAAGACGACGGATCCACGCGGCCTCACGATCGCGGATTGCTCTATCGGCGCATCGACGTTCGATCAACTTCCCCGTCTGCTCGCTCCGAAATCGCTCTTGCCGATCCGCGAGGGTAGGCGTGTTGCCCGAGATGGGATAAACTCGGAATAAACCGCGGGATAAGCTGTCCAACTTCGCCCCGAACGCTCGCTATCGGGACATTTGCTATGTATTTTGGCAAGGGGGAGCTTTAGTTAGGGCGGTTGACACAGCGCAGTCTTAATTGGGTAGCACGCAAACTGTCGGCGTATTGCGCAACTCGCCGCTTGGCAAACAAGCGAGCTTGTCCGTTTCTTCGCGGTCGATCGTCATGTTATTTGCAGACAAAGGTCTACATTAGTAGTTGTTACTTGCAACTTATCTGCCAAGTGAAATATTCAGATCTCAGTTCAAAATTAGACGTGAGCTTTCCAGTTGAATCGCGGTCACATATGTGTATAATGTCATGTATCATATAATTTGATTAAAAAACTTTGGATTTAACTCTGAACAAAAATTCACTGTGCGCTTTACATGAGATAAGTGTCAGGTGACAACTATTAATACGGGTCTCAGTCTCTTTGATAGATTTGCATGGGCGGTAAAAGTATATCGCCTATCATAACTCTGTTATCACGCGACTTCGTTGTCTCTAACATCTCTCTATCTTCTTCGAGGGAGAAGAACGCGTCGGGGAACGAGAGAAACATTTTTTCCTGCGGCGGAAACGATTGTCGTCCGAGGGTGGAGGAGCCAGACGTCTCGAATGGTTCATAAACTTTTGGGCGGGGACGACAAAGTGATCCTGAGCTTTGGATAAAAGCAAGAGAGAGAGGGAGGGGGGAGAAAGAGAGAAGCTTGACGTCGAAAACGCGACGGCGGAAGGATGTTGTAAGCATTGTCGCCGCAGGTTTATGATGGATGGACGGGCGAATTCCGGGGCCGAGAAATTCCGACGAGGCCTTCGAGCTTGCCGCCTGAGACGCTTGATTCCCGGGGTGGAATGCGCACCCCCTTAAAAACGGCAGCCGCGGATAAACTCGAGTAATTTGTCACTTCGCCGCCGTCCCCTGTACAACGACTCTCGACGGCATGCCCTTCATCGTTCGCGTAAAAAGCGAGTCGCTCTCTCTTCCCACCCTCTCTCGCTCCTCCACCCCTTTAGCTACCCGCATGCCACCCGTTTTCGCATGCCGTGAGCTGTACGAGATATGACTTTCTGCTCGCGGCAGAGAGACGGGGAAAAAGCAACTACATCCACCAAGTGGAAGTCATTTCGTCCTGTTCTCGTCATGTACGGCTCGTGTTTTGCGGCCAATCACTCACTCTCCATTAGCGGCTAATCTCTTTAATTGCGTCTGCGCCCTCAGATATTATATATATTGATGTTATGTCAAGCACACACGCGCACGAAGATACCAAGACTATAAATTTGTCCATTTTATGTGTGCATGTGTGCGTGTGTAGGCGGAATATTTGGAAAAAAAGACTTCAACTCTGTGTGTGACAGTCGGGATGCAATTTTTGTCGACTCGCGTTTTATTCGGAGAAAAGGGGAGATTACGGAAAGTCTATATCTGCAAGCCCTATGTCAAATTTATATCAATTGTTGTAAAAGATCTCGCGATTACACGGTCGTAATTTTGCGCTCAGAAAGGATCGGATGTAACCTCGAGCCAATATCGTCCGGCGACATGCGACAGCTTCAAGAAAATTGAGACTGGGGAAGCTACGTTCGTTATCTCCACCTCTCTCTCTCTCTCTCTCTCTCTCTCTCTCTCTCTCTCTCTCTCTCGCCTTCTTCTCTCCTTCCGTCCCTTCTCCTGCGTCCGCGTGCGCGTTATCGCGCCGAAAATAGTCGAATCAAGATTGTAAGGCGCGCGGAGCGCGATCATATCGATTCTCGATCGTTACCCTTCGAAAACGCCAAGACGCCATCGGAGATTCTATCGTCAATAACGAACGCGAACGGAGAGAGGAGAGAATCGTCGCAATTTTAAGGCTTCACCCTTTCATTCCGCTCGAGAGAGCGCGACCACGTCGGGAACATGTGTGTATATGTGCGTGTGTGTGTATGTACGTACGTATGTGTGAGACGCGGAGGCAGTGAAATGTACACGACGTAACCCGAAGACGTTCAGTGTGTCATCTCTGTCTCTCTTTCCTTCTCTCTTCTCACTCGTCCATTTTTCTTCCCATTCCGCCGATCTTCTCCCCCACATCGTCGAGTATTCGCCTCATTTTTGCGAGCCTCTTGTTCCCCTTAAGAGGTTTATGCAGATAAGGAATAAAGCCCGCGCGCGCACGTTTATCCGCGACGACAGACGGGGCACACAAAGTAGACGTAATTACAGATAATATACCGCGCTTGTTTACGGACCGCTATTACGCGGAGGGTTAAGTGATATATGATTAAAGCTTCATTCGCGTTAACAACCACGGTACAAAGTTGCGCCCGCGCGCGCGTTTCTGTTTTATTAGCGACTTAACGGGATTTTGGGGGGAAGGGGGCGATCCGCGCGGCAACGGTTTTGTCACAAAATCATCGGTAAATTAACCCGCTAGCCAGCCAGCGGAATTTGCAAACACCTCAGCGCCGCTTGTCTGGCTGATGCTGCTGCTGCTGCTACGCCTACTGCTCTGCGGGGGGCAACCCCCGGCGGCCAACCCCCGGATCGATACCTAACCGGCTTATGGCAACGCGCGCGGCCGAAAACACGTCGGCCTAAGCCGACGTCGCAAAGCGGCAGGGTCAACCGGACGACGAGCTTGCAGGTGCAACGATCAAACGTTGCAATTAAGTAGGCGCGCCGCCCACAATCTCGTCGCGAAATCTACACCCACGTGTATATACGCCCGATACCACTACCGTGTACCCGGCTCGCGGACACGAAAATGCACGTCGACTGTACATTACCCGCCGAACTTCGACGTTGATCGATACTGCTTATCTTGCTGTTGGCGGGAACGTGAGGACGAGGGAGGGGCAGGATAGGAGTAATTTCGCCGAGACAAATAACGAGACGTGGAACTGCGAGACCGCTCGATGCGGATCGAGAGCCTCCGAGCGAGCGAAATTCGTTCTTGTCGAGTCACTGCAGCGAATGGCTAATCGACGCCATCGGAGTAATGAAGTAAAAGTTGTATTTAGACGCGTCGAGTCAAGCCCGGCTTGGACGTCGTCGTTCGTGACGCGACGCGACGCATCAATAAAACACGGACGTAATTTTTCGCGCCGAGCAGCCGCATACGGTGCATTAATTACTAATGGCCAAAGTGGCGGTTTCGTCTCCCGTTACATAAATCATCGGCGACCGCGTCCAGCTTTTCCTCGCCGCGGCCGTCTCTCACGCCTCGCCATTGTAATTCGCCGCGTTCTTCGTCAATTTGTCTTGCGAAAGACAAAAATAAGGAGTGCGTTGCTTTCTCTCTCTTTCTCGCTCGGTTGATTCGCGCGGGTAGATGGGTAAGTAGATAGGTAGCTTGTGAGTTAGAGTCATTGCGGATAACGGATACGGTGGAAAGGGGCGCGAGTCTCTCGCAAGATGGGACACTCGTTTGTCATCGTTGAATAATCGCGGAGAACGACGCGAGGACGTAGTACGTGAAAGGGTGGAGAGTCACGCGGCAGGGGAAGCCGTTTAAAAGTACAATGGGGACCATTTACCCTCGACTCTCTCTCTCTGGTGATGGTCCGTTCACCCCCGCCCGTTCGCCGCCGTCCTTCGCGGGGCGGAAGAATGCCTCGCGGGAGGTCGGAATTCGCTTCATTGATGCAACCGCGTCTCGGTGTCCGTGTGAAGCCGGTTATTTCGTGGAGTGCAGGGAATAAAGCCAGCGCTCCTTTCCACGAGCACGCATTTGACAAGGTGTGGTGGTCGAGGTGTTACGTAACAGCCGGCGAACTAATGATAAGAGGACGGCGACGACGACGGCAGGCCGAGGGGTTGGCGATAATAACCAACAGCATCTTCTACCTGTATTTCCGAACATCAGCGCGTTTTTGTCACGTCCTCTGTCGTAATTTATCACTGTCCGCGCGCGCGCGCACTCCTTCAGTATCGCGTCGGCACACCAGCCATTTTATCGCGCGCGAGACAATGAATACAAGCTCGTGTAGAGAGAGAGAGAGAGAGAGAGAGAGAGAGAGAGAGAGAGAGAGAGAGA
>NW_022639558.1:21694-30240 GCF_010583005.1 Odontomachus brunneus | reverse complement strand
AGAGAGAGAGAGAGAGAGAGAGAGAGAGAGAGAGAGAGAGAGAGAGAGAGACTGAATTTATTATTCTTATCGGTCAAGCATACCCTCGCTGCCGTTCTCTTGTGTGTGTATCTGTCTTTTTGAGTCGTCCCTCGTCCTCTTAACTCCGTCATGGCACGCCACTTTTAATTTACTCAATATCTGTTGATACGTATCTGAGTGTCGTTATCCCCTAAACTCCTTGGAATGAAATTCTCGCTTGAGAAGTAAAGTAGCAGCTAAGTAACTCGAATTCTAATGGTTTCTTACATATGTAGAATGAATTGTCCACTTTGAATCGTTACGTGGATATTTCTAATTGAATTTAAAGGGTAAGTCTGATGTACTCCACTATTACTGAGATATTGGGTAAATCACCCAATTATCGGTATCTCCCTTAGTCATTGGAAAATCCTGCTTTTTCTTGTGACCGACATCGTAATTAAGCTTCTTGCCCGCACTCTGTGATTCTCCAAAAGAGATCTTCACAACTAAAACTGCGAACAGATGCGATTGGTGGCGAGAAAAACCAGGTTTTTCTAGAGTGTTAATGACTGAGGGGGATGCCAGTAATTGATTGTTTTATCCTATTCACTCTAATCGATCGAAACGTTCGTTCATGTGCAGTCAGAAACCACTTTAAGCTTGAGTGAAGCATTCACTCCTGCGATTTCGAGTGACAGTATCTTCATTATCACTTCGATTGGACATATTACCATTTTTTATTTGTTCTGAGTGAGATTCCAATCCAAGAAATTCAAAAAGTTAAAACGGATTATTCTCCTCTGCTCGATTCTGGAGAAATTATCTCGCGAACGTCTCGAGATGAATATTAACACGCGACTGCGAGATGATTTTTCGAAGCTTTACGTCCGCGAGTTTCCACCAGGACGACGTGTGTCCCGAAGACACGACGTGCGCGATGTTCTCGATCTTCTTGCCGGGACCATTTCGAGCATCTCCAAAGACACGTATCGCGTTCTTCCATAAATTGAGATTGATCGTACGTACGGAGTCAGTCCGTCAGCGCGCGGTATTACGAGATGTTCCGATTTCGACGACTGGATGTCGTACTACTTCCCGCACTTCTTCGGCGGGAATCGCGACGGCATCGCGGCCGTATCGTTCGCCGCCGAGTTTCGCAATCTGATTTATGACAGCCGGTGATCGCTTACCGTCGTATCCCGGGGCGAAGGAGAGCAATTCGTATCTGCCTCGGATTTGATGGGCGTTCCCGTCGACGATCTACGACACACCCCCCTTGATGTCCATGTAACGCGCCCATGTAAATCTCAACTCGGTTTCAAAAGCGACACCACGGAGAATGAACTTTGTCGCGCTCCAACTTCTCGAGGTGAGCCCTCCGCGCCCAATCCCACCTGCCGCTTCAGCTAAAGCGGGATCCGATCGGGAAGTGGGTGTCCCGTTCGTGAGAAAAATAAAGCCGTCAAACCGCGACTTAACTCGGACGCGACGAACGCCAAGGAAAGCGCTTCTCCACCCTCTTCTGCGCACTGATCCCTTCTTCCTCATACCTCAGTCGGCATCAATTTTTCGATTACTCGAGCGATTGAATAAGTTGTGCGTCATACAATTACGGGTAAAACCACCTGAGTCGAATTTTGACTCCAATTCGAGTCGAAATTTTGATCCCAACACTCTAACAGTTATTTTGATATTCCCGAAGTGGGAATCGTATATGTTTCGCCAGTACGGAAAAATGGTCCGATACTGAGTCGATATCGAAAAGCAGATGTCCGGTTTTAATATTGGCTCAGTACTGGACCTAATATAAAAACGCTATATTATTGGTACTGGCTCCGTATTAAGGTTAGGTACTGAATAGTCGTATTGTACGTATACTGGGGCGTTACCGAAAAGTGTTTGTCGTACTGGCCCAGTATTAAAAAAGCTGTATTATTGGCACTGGCCCTGTTCGTAAAATCAGTACTGGATATCCAAGTAAAAATCGTATATAATCTGCCAGTAGAGGATATTGGGCCAGTATTGTGCCAGTACTGAGAAACGGACGATACCAATGTCCTTTATGGGAAAACGGAAGAGGTCACTAACGCGAAATCTAGATAGTTCAGTGGTAAGAACGCTTGCCTGACAAACGGAAGACTCGAGTTCGGTTCCAGCCGTCGCCCCGAAGATTTTTTCCTCATATGACTATTAAAAATAGACATATATAAATATGAGAGAGCAGCCCGGTCTGATATTTCTTTCTATATTATATAGTTGTGATATTAACAATTGTACAAATAATAATAAATTACTTGGAATCGATATTGGTCCAGTACTGGGATTAGGTACTTCCTCAGTGCTAGGAATACTTTTTTTATACTGGTACAGTACTGATTTTCGGTACTGTGACAATACTGTTTTCTGATACTGGCCCTTTTCTATTATTCCAGTATCACACCAATACTAAACTCGTACTGGTATCTGGTATTATGCGAGTAACGTTTACCATAAATCGGTACTGGGCCATTTTGATGCCAGTAGTAAATTCCTACTTGGGTCTATAAAGAAAATTTTTTCTGATTCTATTTAACCTACTAAGTTGGTCAAAAGATCCTCTTTAGAACCTACAAATAATATTTTGTGTTTTCTGCCATTTAGAGGCACCAAGTAAAACTTCAGCTCCTATGTGTATTGAACATACATTGATCCTTCAGAATATACAGACATTAAAAAGTTCAGGTCGAAAGTGCAGCTAAATTTCCGCATAGAAAGGGTATAGACTTACACACGTAAAGTGAGCGTTCCACAAGAGACTGCGAAGACTACTGCGAAGACTATCTGAAAAGAATGGCCTGTGCCACAGGCACTCAATCTTTGTCTAGTTTGACTTCTGTTGGAGAAAGCCGGCGAAAAGTGAAGCATGGCGAGGACTAATGCGTAAATGTTTTGCCATACGACGAAGATAACATGCTTGTGGACAGTAGAAAGACAACATAGCTGTCCTTAACATTCTGTCTTCAAACCTCTCATCTAAGAAGAAATAGTCTATGTACATAGTTTACGAGTAAGACGCTCACGATGTGACGTGATTTCACGTGACTTCCTTCTTCATTTCTCACGCGCTGGTTCTCGTGGTCTAGTCGTGAGACAAATTTTTCGATTGCTCGAGCGATTGACTTTTTCGATTGACTTGGATGTCACGTACGGAAAAATAAAGTGTGTTATAGCAACATGTTAACGTCTCCACTTTTATACACTATACTAACAGTTTCACACGTATGTGTGTCCCGATCTCGTCTTTTCAACGACGATGTTCTTGAGATTAGAACATTCCTCTAACACACATACATATGTTAATTTAAATTGTCAGTATAGCGTGTTAAAAGTGAAGACATGTTAACGTATAGTTATAACATACATCATTTTGCCTACTCGAATCGAAATAATCCTACTTTCAACCACAATATTCCACTCAATATCTGCTGTAATGATAATTGAGTTTTAAAACCTATATCAACCTCTTTTGATTCTATTTAACCTACTAGTTTTATCGAAAGGTTCTTCTTAGAACCTATAAATGGCATTTTATGCGTTTTTCGTCATTTAGAGGCGTTAAGTAAGAGACTTAAATTTGTATTAAACATATACTGATCCTTTAGAACATACAGAATATATAGATATCGGAAAGCAATATCTAAAATTTCGACTTCGGTAATTTTGGGATCTCTTTCCCAACTTCATGGCGTTCCAAACTGGTCCCCGTTGTTTAATTGTGAGAAATTTTTCGATCACTGTGATCGATTAATTTGGACGCAATTGCAGGTGAGACGCTCAGATGGGTGCGGCGCGATTTCGCGTGAGTCACTTACCTATAGCCCGGCATCAATAATCGTTGCGCGAGCGTACCTATCGTGAGAGATGGAGCAAGAAGGCGTCGCGCCATCCGTTCTAATTACTCAAGATGGACGGAATATCAACATTTGCGTACCGATGCGAGCGCTTAGAGCTGGCCCTTCAGTTGATGCGTCGCATATATACGTATACAGGGGAATCGGTCAGAGAGACAGCGTCTCGAGTTATGCCTAATGTCTAAGCGATCCAATCTGTAATGCTAAGCGCCACCTCGATGTGAGTGCGGCATGTGACAAAGGACTTTGACCTGAGCCTGTCCCCGCATTCAGGCTGACTGAATGCGGAGGATAAATCCTCCTCTCCGGCTTATACAGCCTCAGCGCGCCGCTTAAAGCTAATAATTAAGGCGTAGCGGAACGCGTCGCGCCAGACTCGCGCTCCGCTGCTAACTTAACCCGAAATAACTCGATCGGGGCGACGGGGCTGACGATCGAAAGATTCGCATCGCACGTGGACGAGAAGAACAGCGGCGCGTTCTAACTGATCATTTCAGGTGCCATCATTTATGAGTATTTCAGAGTGAATCTTCCCGGCTTCTCTTGTCTTCTTATGAAAGCGGCCATATCCCATACTGCCTTTGCCTTTCGGAAACAGTTACAAACGAGAAATATTCGCCCGCGTAAGATGAGATCTACGATGAAACTCTTTTAGAGATTCAATTATTCTGCCTTCCTTCCGCACGTTTCGCTTCGAAAGAAGAAGGAAGATATAGACCCGCAGTTATTAAACATTTTTTTTCCTTCCCGTTCAATCGATAAGCGCGCGCGATCTCTTTGATCCATCTTTCCCGTCTGCGAAGCGCAGCGGATTTTAATACGTTATCGTCCTCAGGGTTATAAACCCTATTTTAATCTTCCCATTTCGCTAACAGTCCGCTCGCTTTCTTCTCACGGTTCTTATTTCTGCTCACGGTTCTTCTCGGCTTTTCTTACGGGCGAAAAGGCGAGAGCAAGAGCGAAAGAGAGAGACAGAGAGAGAGAGATTTTTTTGCGAAACGGTATGATTATGTATTAGAACGAGGTACACAATACACAGAAGGGTGGAATAAAGCGAGATGACGTCCTATTTGTAACGCTTAAACGTCCGTTATATCAAAGCCCGACCCTAGATCGAGGGAGTGTCGTAAATTCACGATGTGCCATGCGTCGGGAGAGACCATTTCTCTCTTTTTTCTTTTTAACGATCGCTTTTGATAGTGATGAGGGACGAGATGGACGAATCGACGAGTCAGGGGGCTCCATTTGGCGATCTAACCCGCCCAATGACCAGCTGATGAACCGCCACCTTAAAAATCGATGCCTCGCGGGTTTCCGCCTGTGCACGTCTGGCCGCAACTACATCGATCTTCTCATCGAGACACGTGATGATTACGAACATTACATGGTATTTGATACACCCGCGCGAAAAGCGGGTTATTGATCGACAGGTGGGGAAGCGGGCAGAGGGGGAGGGGCAGACGGAGGCGCGGGAGGAGGATCGCTGTGCCCCCATTATTAATACATTTCATTTCTGATATGTACGCATACAGGAACGTCACGTGTAATTATGCGCAAATCAATTTGGAGCGGCGCTCGCATTTCAATAAATTTTGAGTGATGTATTACCAAGAATGAATATATTTTAGTCATTATCGCCGTAATATCGCAAATACCAAGAACGGCAAATAACGGGAATAATTATAACAAATTTTGACAATTCGCTTTTAAGAGAAGGAATAAAAAAGGGCGCGAGAGAGATAGAGAAAATGAGAGGGAAAGAGGAGAGAGAAGAAAGGAAGAGAAAGAGAGAGATGCGTCGAACCGTGGCTGTAATTTGATTCGTATAATATTCGCGACGTGGCGGCGAAAATCGCGGATAAAAATTACATATTTACGTTAATGAGTAGAATTTCCAATCGGATCGCGGCCATTATCAGCGGGTATAATTATTGATCTCGCTTCTCGCAGGGTGAGCACGACAGTACGCGTTGCGTCGTCGCGAATACGTCAGGATCTTCGTCAAACCAGTTGGTGCGACTTTTTCGTTCGTCACAGATTTGCTTGAGCTTCCGACGCAGTTGTCGACGATATTCCGCAAAGAACGTCGTCGATAACCTCACACATATAGTCGTTAAAGCCCTCTCATGCCCGGCTGCGGCGATAGTCGCGCTTATTTATGACGGCCGACGCGTCTCGAATCAATTGGAACGACGAGCCAAATCGCGTCTCCGTTCGGCCATTTGCGAGCGGCGGCCGAGACGGCTGTTTCGGATCGAAGGGGTCGTTTCTTACGGGTTGTTAGCCCCGATCCTACGAGCCATTACCGACATTACGTTATCTCGGCGCGCTCCTGAATGTTATCGTTCGACTACCTACCTAGCTAGCTAGCTACCTACCTACCACCCATCCAGCCATCCAGCCATCCAGCCAGCCAGCCAGCCAGCCACCCACTCACGCCAGTCCTTGCCACGACCGCGTGCTCACCTTCCGTCACCGTCGAACACTTCCCCGAGCTGTTGCGCGCCTCCCCGGCTAATCTCCGTTGCATGACTGCGAGCTTGTCATAAAGCATACACACTCGCAGCTCTCAACTCACACGCATACGCAAGACGGAGATATCCCGCCGTGTAAACGTTTCTGCGGGCCAAGAGCTAAAGAATCCGTCACCCTTCGTGTCTCCGATCGAAGGACGCCGAGGGTGATTTCAGGGAAACGGAAACGAGAGGCGACCCTCGCGTGTTCCCTTGTCGATAAAAGGGACCTTGTCGTCTTGCCGCCTTACCGTCTTGAAGCTTTTTTGGTACACGACGAGACCTCCTGTCTTGTTACACACCGTGTGACTACTGACTAGTTAGCGGAACGGATCGAGTATTGCGAGCACCCTTCTCTTCGCTTTAGGTAGATGCAATCTATCGCGCCTTATGGCGCGTTCACACCGCCTCGAGTGAGGCGGTTTTCGTGTCAATGGACGATGAATCCATCCGCGCGGTTTATCTAGGTAACAACACGCGTTGCCGCCGCCGCCGCCGCCGCCACCGCCACCTCCATTCTCCGTGATTTATATTACGTGCCAGAGCTTGCACGTTGAGCTTTTTTTCGCCGGCATTATGCGCGATATTGTAATGCACGACGTTGCGCCCTGCCGGCGACGCCGAGATACCAGATTTGAATTATATCGGCCCGGTCGTTGACTGCTCCCCTTGTCACGCGTTTCCTTTCCGCCGTTAAAGTGGGATAAATCTCCTGTTCCCGCGCGTTCGAATATCCGCTTTTTCCATCCCCCGTCTCACCGCCACCCTGGATCAAGTGCAAAAAACGGCCACAACGAGCCGTAATCGAAACGCGATTCCACCTGGACGCGACAGAAGCTGCATCACGTGAACGTGAACGTTGTGCTGTTTTATGTTGTGTTGCGTTGCGTTATATTACGACTACCGTACCGGCGTGCGCGCGCGTGTCCGTGAAATTTAATAAAATCCGTAGGCGCGATAAATATTTTCCAGAAGCGAGATTAATTCGCCGTGTATTACGGGCCAATCCATCATGTAATATCGGGCGACGTTAAACATTTACCCTTTTAAGACCACCGCGCGCGTGCGCGCGCATCGCGCGACGTATCGCGTTAAATAATCGCTTCGGGCGGGAGGAAAAAAGAGTGAGCGTTGCGGTGTAACTTCTGTTGGGAGGAAATATATCAGCTCGCGCATGATAGAGCTATATAAAGCGATTACATCACACGTGTAATTTGTACGCGAGTACACGGCACGCGCGCGCTGCCCCGCGCCGCGCCACCAGTAATAAATTCGCGATAATTACACGGTATGCACATACGTGGAATTATCAACCGGCAAAGGCCGGTCGGATCTCACGCAAAAAAGCTTCATCGACACGCGCGCGCGTATGTACGTAAGGCCTGCACAGCGGCGTTCACGCATCGGCGGCTTGCCGGTACTTGTCACATTTGCGAATCATAAATCAATAGCTCGCTGTATACGGCGAACGGGGGGAGGGGAGGCAAGGGGGAAAGGAGGAGGATGTAATTGGAACGCGAGCAATCTATGGCCGCATGTTACCGGAACGTACGTACATCGAGACTTCTCTCGTGGCGGTCGGCGAGTGCGAGGGTCGGCAATATTTGTCGTCCGCTAATATTGGTCTTTGCTATTGGTTATTTGCCGGTAAATAGAAATTTTCTTTCAGTTGCCGGATACTTCGCCAGCGGTAACTGGCGAGATACACTTCAGTCACTACTACTATTCTCAGTACGGGAGAGCGCGAAAGGTGGAGTAGAGTAGAGTAGAGAGAGAGAGAGAGAGAGAGAGAGAGAGAGAAAGAGAAAGGGAGGGCCGTTGGTCTATACGGTACGATACAACCCGACATACAGCATCTTGAGTGAACGTAAATTGTTCCACGGGACACGACGTCAGCGCCTTTCGTACACATGATCACGGCACCCTAAAACACAATGAGACAAGCGTCTGCGACGCGGAATGGAAGACTGATTCCTCCACGTGGGACAAACAGGGCCACGTGTGTTCGCGCTAGCGTGAATTGTGAGTAAAAAGGGATGTGCGAGTCGTTGCCCTTGTCTTGCGGCGAGCAGCATCGAGAGAAAGAGAAAGAGAAAGAGAGAGAGAGAGAGAGAGAGAGAGAGAGAGAGAGAGAGAGAGA
>NW_022639558.1:20441-21052 GCF_010583005.1 Odontomachus brunneus | reverse complement strand
AGAGAGAGAGAGAGAGAGAGAGAGAGAGAGAGAGAGAGAGAGAGAGAACAACGCGAATAAATCATAGTTACGATCGCAGTGGGAATGTCGCTCTCGAACGGTTACATCGTCGTGTTACAGTCTTTTTCTCTCTCTCTCTCTCTTTAGCCACGTGCGACTTGTAGTACAGCCACGGTAAAAGTCGTGACTTTTATTTGCACGCGCGAGCGCGCGCGCCGCCAACGGCCAACACACAGGTATATAAAAGCGCGTGCATACCTTGGCAAAGGCGTCCCTCGCGTCCACGCGGACGCTGTTGGATGTCACAAGACGTCACCGCGACAACCTCTCGCACGACGGCTGGCTGGCGTGTATCGGAAAATATTAAAAGCGTCAGTCGCGTCTCACTCGCTCGCTCATTCGCGTCGCCCTGGACACTGCGCCGTGCGCGGCCTTTCGTCGCTCGCGTGACAATATCGCCACCGAGAGGCCCTTTGTACGTTCCTATAAAAAGGAACTCATTCATGTGGGACGCTTGTGTACGCAGGACACAAGTCAAAAGAGATAGATAGATAGATAGAGAGAGAGAGAGAGAGAGAGAGAGAGAGAGAGAGAGAGAGAGAGAGAGAGAG
>NW_022639558.1:6906-19735 GCF_010583005.1 Odontomachus brunneus | reverse complement strand
AGAGAGAGAGAGAGAGAGAGAGAGAGAGAGAGAGAGAGAGAGAGAGAGAGAGAGAGAGCAAGAGGAGCGCGCTCGGTCACGCGACGCAAGAATGAGCTATCCGTTTGGATGTCTTTATCTGCGCTATTAAGCGCAATGCTTCCTCCCGAGCCGGCTGCTCGCGAAGGATTGAGCGGTTTTCCTGTTAATTGTCCGCTCTGCCCGCGACGAAAGGAAACGCGGAAATAAGTCCTGGTCACGTAATGACATGATTAATGGCTCGCGACGCGGTGTAAATGAATTATAAGCGCAGAGGTGTGTCGCGCAGTGAGTACAGACGCTCGCGGCCGGACAGCCTCGACGCGAGACGCCAAGTAGCGGCGTCGCTGATACGGTCAGGCAAGTAGATACGACGCGGCGTGCCGCGGCCTTACGAGTATCTCGACGTCTCGATCTTCCGACGCGGCGTCACCCTCGCAAGTTGGAGGCTCTTGATACTCACGCGAAAAGTTTATTAAGTGTCCTCTCTTTAATTGCGTCAAAAGCGAGAAAACGCATACTAAAAATTCTTGTAAAAAACGTCGAAAATAAGAAATTTTCTTAAAGTGATTTCCTTGAAATCGACCGAGTAGATTTATAAAATAGTCCGAACACTACCTTTTTGTTTCTAATAATCAATAATATGCTGTAAATTGACAGAATTATTTACTTACGCGACTTACATGGAAATTAAAAAATTAGTAATTTTAAATTAAAAATGAACATTTAACGTGAAATTTTTATGACAAATTATTGATTATTAGAGCGAAAGTTTCGGATTATTTTACAGATCTACTCGGTCGATTGTGTCGTTTTATGGATACATCCTTCAATTTCGCAAGAACTTTTAGTATGCATGTCCTCGCTTCTGACGCCATTAAAAAAAGATGGACGACGCGAAAACACAGGAGCCTTAAGACAAAAAATGCAAATAGAACGTACACATCAATCTCGCAGTCGCGTTGCTGCTGACATGAAAAATAACGTTATTATTGCCGGGCGGGAGTAAATTAACTAAAACGAATCTATTTAGTGAAATAATATTGAGCGCACCTCGTCTGCCGTAAATTACCCGTTAAATTATTAAACTGTCGGCTCAATTATTAAAATGTATGTTGTGTTGTTATTATTAAATTGCGTTGGTCGAGCTGTGCTGTTAACGATCGCACCAGCGCGATATATTCGCTGTGGGGCTTAGTAAAGCCCCACCGTTTGAAAGAATCCGTGGATCAAGGCTCTTTGTCCCTCGCCGCGGAACTCTCGATTGATGACGTCAGAAAGAAGAGAAAACGCATGTCCAAAATTCTCAAGGAATACGCTGTAACAAAAGGACGCTCGTCCAGAAGTGACCCTTGGGATCGATCGAGCACATTTGTGGAAATATTCCGAAAACTTTCCTTCTATGTTCTGACAATCAATAAATAACCACAAAATTAACCGTGACATGCCTCCTTTCTAGCCAATGTTTCGTTGTGAAAAATTGTGATTGTCAGAGTAAAAGGCAAGTTTTCGGAATATTTTGCAAACGTAAGCTCAATCGATCACAAGTGTCAATTTATGGACGTGACCTTCTATCTCGACGTGTTCCGCAAAAATTTCGGCCATAGGTTCTGACGTCGTTAATCAAGATGGCCGCGGCGAGGACACTGGAGTCTCTGGCCACGATCTTTAGAATCGTGCACGAAGGTACCGAAGGAGTGCACACCGGCGCGGAGAAGCAGGCGACTGTGCGTGCGCGCGTATATCAACGGCGTATATTGAACTTCCATGCGACGGCATAAATGTTCCAGGAAAATAACCTGTCCCCGGGGGAAAAGCGCGGGGCACACAGCGGCGGGCCCCTTCGTGATCGAGCAAATACGGGGCGAATGGCCCGTAATAATGGAATAACCGCCGCGCGACGATCATTATCGGACCGCGAGACCGAGAGCGCGCACGTGTAATCACGCTACTATTATAACTAGGACAGTTTAGCCATAATTAGAGGGGCGTGCGCGGACGGTTATTCATGGCCAGATCGGCCGGATCGCGGAATTCGCTCGTAGATTCGCGTTCGAACCCCGCCGACTCGACAGATTAAACAAACGCGGTCTCGGATAAGTGGATCGACGAAGAACGACGCGGCACGGACGACACGATTGGGCGCGCGCACCCCTCGTTTCCATCGACTACCGACCGCGCTCCTAGGAACAACTGCCTCTCTTCGCTTTTTATTGGGAGCAGCGGGGCTGCCGTCGCTTAAATAAGCTCGGCACCTCGATAAGGATCGCAGGTGAAGTAAAATAAATTGCATTCGTAGCGCCGAGTGGTCCACCCTATTACCCCAAGCTGCTAACCACCCCCGTTGCGCCCGTCAGCATTGCCACACCAGCAAACTCTCTTCTCCCCCTCACTTTCTCTCTTTCCCTCTTTCGCTTTATTCTCTTTATCCTTCTCTACTCTATCTTTTATCTTACTTTATTCTCACCTTCCTCTTTTTCTCTCTAACTTTCTCTCACGTTCGACAAGAACGAAGCGACATGGCGTCAAAGACAGAAACACTTTTTTTTTGTCTGCTCCTCGACACCTCGATTCCAGAATTTTCTTTGATCTTGCGTCGAACGAGTGCGCGCGGTCGTTTAATTAACAGCGTAGCGGGAGATATGCGATGACGTTACACCACCATACACATACATACGTATAGACACGCAGGCGTGTCATATACATATACATATGTGTAGATGCATGCGCGGCGCTTAACCGGCGAAACGCTCTCACGGTTATGTGTAAATTTCCCGTCCCGCGCGCGCTGGCGATTATATTTTTAATTCGTTTCAAACATTCCGCGCGGCTTCTCTCTTTCCTTTCCTTTTTATTCCCGCGTTGCGCGTTCTTACGCTGCATTACCGTGCGCGAGCTTTTTTAATTCGTCCCAAAAAACACCAAAATTCTTCCGCCACTTTCCTCCTCTTGCTTCCCAGCGCACATTCAGCGCTTTCGCCGTGCATATTTCTGTTGTGCGCGTTACATCGGAGACTCGTTTGGATTTTCGTATCTAGTATTTTACATTTCACGCTCAGCGCACATTTCAGGGGAGGGGCGCATCCCCCATTTGCATCTCGTGCTCTTGAAAGATCGCATCGGCCGGACTGGTCATTACCACCAACACAGCTCGCAGGCGGCTGCGTTCTCGTGCGCTTAATGGGTTTATCTTAAACAGCGCGAAATTTGCGACGCCGGGGTTACGGAAAGTTACTACGATCGACGTAATCGTTACCTCGCACATAACCCGAAGGTTGTTACCTTGCGAATTTCGTCCAACGATAGAGTCTAAACGTCCGCAACGGCGGTAATTGTGACACCATATTTAACGTCCCCCTGCAACCCTCGGATCCCGCTCTCTCTTCCTCCTCCTGCTCCTCCCTCCATCTCCTCTCTCCTGCCATCCCATCTGCACGCCGTGCCGTCCGTTTTCTCGTTACGGCGTTACCATCGGGGTGTGTACACACAAACCGAACGGTGGTTAATGGACCGAGGCAATAAAGCGGCCGGCGTTACATCGATTACAGGCCCGGAGAACGGAACTTTCCGCGATCCGGCAATAACTCTAAATATCGAGGTATCGGTCCGTACACGCTGGATTCGCCGGATTAGTTCGACCCGGTTAGCCCGCCGCCATTTCTCGACACCCGTTATAAGCGAAACAATCTCACCGACGCTTCCGTCGGTCTTCCCTCGCGTTCCCTCCTCCGGCTCGCCGTCTCTCTTTCTCCCTCTTTCTCTCCCTTTCGCGCCGGCATCATGGCGTATGTGTTATTGTACTGTTTTTCTTTTCCTCGCGCTCGTTAAAGCGCGGCATGTAATTTACACGGTCGATTGCAGCGGATCGTTGCGCTCTGTCGCGTATTGTTGTGCACCATCGATCGATCGAATGGTGCGAAAGTCGCCGAAGAGCGATCTGCGTTATTCGTCTGAAATAAATTAATCGCGCTACGGAGGCTAACTCTAATTTATGGGTCGCGTATTCGAGACCATTACGCTCCGCTCGCCTAATTAACGGCACAACAAAGACGCAAATGCAATTTGTGCGCTTCGAATTAACCGAATTGTCTGAGAGAAGGAGAGACGGATGAGTTTGTTAACGCGCGTTCCGCTCTATATTTAATTGATCGAAATATTTCATGCCAGTCTTCCTCGCTTTTCATTTATCTTTTTTTTTTTCAAAAAAAAAACTTTTCTCGCTGATGGTAAAAAGCGATTGCAATTTCCTTCGTTTTCATCGGTCCTTATAGCGAGAGACTTAGAGAGAAAGAGAGAGAGGCGTCGCATTGTTTATTGTATATTTTCCACGCTACGATTCGAGAGGAAAGTTGACAGCGCGCTTAATTGTAGAGAGTCGTTCCGTACAGTCATTTTTCTAGCACGCGGGGAAACGAGAGGCGAGCCGGATATTTCCGTGGGCATCCTCGCAAATTGGGAACGCCAATCGATACTCGCCGAGAATTGGCAACTCAGCGAGGTGTAATAAAACAGATACAAATCAGCCAACCGTGCGTTTGGCAAAATCGTTCACGATTGTTGAATATTCACGCGGCGAGACTCTATTTTGGAGGTTGTGCAATATTAAGAAGCAGTCCGCCTTGTCTGGTCGGTCCGTCTGTCCGCGCTCGGGACGGAAAACCAGCCGTATTCATGAGTCTACTTTCGCACAAGTTCCCGCGCGGCAAAGTACCTCGCCAAGTTTCGCTGTTAAGCTTTCAAATTCGTAGTTGACTTCTCATTTTTCGCCCCTCCTCTCTCTTTCTCCCGCTTCATATGACACCGCCATGCTGACTCTCGACGAAGTTGAATAAATATCGTTAGACACAGTTCTCACATTGATGAGAAACTCGGTAAGAATGTTTTTAGCAAACGTCCGCGAGAAGCAAAATTGATAACGGTTGATGAGATCCGCGATGGCAAGAAGGATGGGGACTATGGCCGGCGATAGGCTGTTCGAAACTCGTGATTAGATGGTAGTAAAGGAATTACCGAAGTTCCTCGTGAAATATACACACATACATCTTCTCCACTGCTGCGTCGTCGTCGTCGTCGTCGTCAACGACTACGGAGACTTAGATCGATATCAAAACCCTTCGCGAAGGGTGACTGCCAGAACCGTCTGATTGCCGATAGAGAGTTTTACCCTCTCCATCCTCTCAATCTAGAGAGAGAGAGTCGCTATCCTTCTCTTTAACACGATGAGGACATCAGAAGAGAGAGCGAGAGAGAAGGCAGCTGGATGTGGGTGGAGGAGTACGGTGATGGAAGGGCACGGCTGAAGACCGTCGAGAGGAACTTTCACCTGACGGAAACTTAGAAACCCTTTTATTCGTTCCTTTCACGACGCTACTGAACGTGCTCGACGTCGGGCGGATGCAGGATAGACGAAGGAACACCGAGTTTACCTTCATCCCTGGAGCGGATTCGAGGGCAAAGACGCGAGACGAGAAAGAGAGAGAGAGTAGCTGGAGTGGATCGCGGTCTCGAAAACGGCGTGGACGACCGAGGGAGAACGGGGGTGAACGAGGAGACATTGCCGTATCGCGGCGAACTATGCTTTTCTTTTAACGAGCCAGTCGAGCGGCAAAGTTCTTTTTGCCGCTATTAACTTCGGCCCGCGCGGCCCCACGGCCCGTGGGAGAAACGGATTCATGTAAAATTCATCTGGAGTTGCCACCGGCAGTTTGGACGCCGGGAAGGGAGGGAATGAAGGGAGGGAGGGAGGAAGGAAGGAAGGAAGGAAGGAAGGAAGGAAGGAAGGAAGGAAGGAAGGAAGGAAGGAAGGAAGGAAGGAAGGAAGGAAGGAAGGAAGGAAGGAAGGAAGGAAGGAAGGAAGGAAGGAAGGAAGGAAGGAAGGAAGGAAGGAAGGAAGGAAGGAAGGAAGGAAGGAAGGAAGGAAGGAAGGAAGGAAGGAAGGAAGGAAGGAAGGAAGGAAGGAAGGAAGGAAGGAAGGAAGGAAGGAAGGAAGGAAGGAAGGAAGGAAGGAAGGAAGGAAGGAAGGAAGGAAGGAAGGAAGGAAGGAAGGAAGGAAGGAAGGAAGGAAGGAAGGAAGGAAGGAAGGAAGGAAGGAAGGAAGGAAGGAAGGAAGGAAGGAAGGAAGGAAGGAGGGAGGGAGGGAGGGAGGGACGACTAGGGAGGTGAGCGGCAAGTTTTATGCAATTTAACCTTTTGCTGTGCCGCGGCGAGAACATCGGGATATATGGCTTTTTAATGGATCCACTTTTCTTCTTGCCTTCGATGTTCCTTCGGATTTTGGGCGCGGTGTGCCGTGATTTATGTTGAAATTCATATTGGCTAGACACGGTGGCGGAAATGTCACGTTTAATTTATACACACGGAAATTGTTCGGCGGGCGCGCGAGGGCGGGATTACCGAGACTCTCATGTAGAAATGTAAATTCCTGTTGTTCTCTCTTTGCAGGCTGAATTTCGCGAATGTTTGGCGGCGGAAACGAGTGTCCAGCGCTACAATGGGATGAATAAGGTGAGTTGCACTTTGCGAATGTGGCAGATGATAATTCGATTGTTTCGCGTCGCTCTCAAGTGGAAAATGTTCCCTTAATTAGATACACTCGCGGATTATTCCCTCCAGACTGTACGTTGCGCCGAGTTTGTTTCGAGATTCGCGTCGACTCTATGAGTGCTTCCCCTTACTTGGAAGTTCACGACAACGTTTCGATCCTCAGCCTGATGTCGATACGAAGCGGTACAGTCTCTGTCGAACATCATCTCATGTCAACGAATCGCGTCTATTTTCTGTAAAACTTACACGGAAACCGACTTTCTAGTTTGACAACAAAAGGTCGCGAGTCTTTCGATTACCTGCAAGATGTGTAATGAGTTAGACAGCCGGAGACCTTTCGCGCGAAAGATTCTTTCATAATAAGTGCTCGCCGGCATATGCAGCAGACGCGGTTAGCTCTGAACTTAGAGCGACTGACACCCCGCAGTCGACGGCACCCCGCCGCAAGTACGCGAAACCATTGTCGCCCATCGTTCCCTTGAACACAGTGTGTCGATGGCGCCGTGACTTGGTGTTGGTAAGACTCACGAGATGCGCAACCACCGTTACGCGGATGGGGGTTGAATATGTACCGGAAGTTTAGCCCGCCGCCCACGCCTCTGCCGCGACTCCGCATCGCGCGGGAATATTTGCACGAAGCGGTGTTCGGCGCTTTCCGCGCTAATAAACCGTTCCTCTTGCCACCGTCGCTAATTACTCGACGAATGAGTCCTAAACCCACCCCCCGGCGCCGCCGCCGCTTCACGGCATCCCCCATCCGTCGGAATACCGTGCGTCGCTCCTACAATCTCATACTCCTCCTCTAAGCACGAAACTACTTACTACTCCTTGGTCGTGCGAAAGGTATTCTCGGAATTTCCGTGAGATTGATGCTGCTCGCTACGGGCGAACGCTTTATTATTATTGCTCGGACGTACGAACAGCTCGCTCCGACGAGTCAGTAAATTCAATGCCGACTGAATGCTCCGTCAGGCGACTCGTATTTACGTCGGCAAACGCGTAATTCTCGCGCTATGCAAGCTCTCCGAGCCGAAATCTCGAGTCGATCTCGCGTACAGCTGGTACATGTCGCTCGTGTGTATTCAAAGAAATATTCATTAAGAGACGACATTATCGACAGACGTGACGTGATGGTATCTGGAATTCTCGCGGAACCACGATCCCTCTCGCGTTACTTCGCCCGTACGAGCCGACTCAAACTCCGCGGGAACTTTCGCCTGAGTGCGACCGGGCCGTAGTGGATAGAGTTAGCAAGAGAAATAGAATTAGAAGGCACGAGTGGGAGACGTTAAACTCGCATAATTAAGGGCAACGAGATAGAGATAGAGAGAGAGTGAGAGAGAGAAAGGGGAGAAGGGGGTATTAACGGCACGCCTTTAATTCGATACGTGGGGCGCTCGTTAAATCTAGTCATCGACAAAGAGAGGATGCAGCCAGTCGATTGTCTAGTTAGCCAAGTGTCGAGAATGCAAACTCACGCGGCAGACGGCAGCTCGCGCGTCCCGTCGGGTCGTTTCGGCATGACACGCTGACGTTGTTTTTGCGTTTGACAGGTCGCTTTTCTGATGGAGGGAGGCAGACAGAGAGAGAGAGAGAGAGAGAGAGAGAGAGAGAGAGAGAGAGAGAGAGAACGAGCGAGTGAGCGCGGTCTAAGAGATTGCATCGCGTCGCGCTATCGTCAAAGTTCAAACTCCGGGAATTGTTCAAACTTCGAGCGGCACGAGCGAGCGCATGAAGACGAGGCGGAGGCAAATCAGAGAGAAGGGAAAAGTTTCGGCACGCGGGCGAAAGAGTTGCGCCGGCGACCACCAATCGCAACGACCCACCGAGTTATTAACATCCTGACATGTTCTGAGTCGTTCAGAGCGAATTGCTCTTCGAGGACTTGGTCCTGCGCGCTCGGGAAAAGCTGCTCAAACTCGAAACGTCGTCTTTCTTCGCTCATCCTCGACGACGACGATGATCACGGTCTCGTAGGGTGAACCCGTGGACGACCTCTCTCGCGCTCGCGCGCACTTCCATGTAGACGCTCGTCTCGTATTCCCAGAGGGTTTAATTAAGAGGGCGTGTTGTCGGTGCCTCGTCGTTGATCAATAGCTCAAGGGGCACTACGTGCTATGACCCTCTTCGTTTCGCATCCGTCTATCCCGATTCCCCATCCCCTTTCGCGGCCTCTTACGGTTCGGGAAGAGCAAGCGGGGGCGGGTGGTCGGCGCATCTCGATCTATCTAGCCGGGCATCTTTCTCCTACTGAGCCGGCTTCGATTTCTGTCACTAATACTCGACAGGCTCTTTGATGTTGAGGACTGGAAGACACTGTCATCGCGTCGTCATGGATACCTATGGTACTTCCGGGGAACGAGGAGCCTCTTAGCCTCCTTTCCGCGAGAAATTAAGCGGTCCCGCTTTTACGTGATCGGGAAATCAAGCGAGTGTTCTCTCTTGTCGATAATGCGTATTGCACCGCGCTCACTGCCGTCTCGCGCACTCGACGCGAAAGCAATCGCCCGTCCCCGTCTAATTAAAGGATAAGACGACGAGGGGTAATAGCAACGGCGCAGAGCAGCGGAAAATTATAAAATGCACAGCGCGGATATATATATATATATATTCTTTGCGACTTGTCGACAAAAGGATCCGATTAGATTAAGATGCATCTCACGCGTTTCGTTAATTCTTGAAAGACAGCGTGAGTAACTTTTATTCATACTGAAAGCCTTCTCTCCTTCTAATATTTATTTCCATACCCATTGAAATGGATACTACACTGCGCTCTTTTTATGAGATATTACTTGAATGAGCAAAAATTACTCTCCTCTCTTGTGTGTGTCCTTGTCTTAATAATAAATTATCACTGTCTTCCTAGAGTTAACGCCTAGAGTTAAGGTGTGAGTAAAAGTTAAAAGTTACGCTATCTTTCTAGAGTTAGTTATAGAGAAATGGATATCACTGTTTTTTTGTGAGATATTAAGGTAATTTTATAATCTTATTGGATCACACACATTAGTATATAAATATTTTGTGTGCAAGTATAAGTTATTAGACTATAAAAAAATTAATCAACTACAGAATATTTTAATTAATTAAAAGTAAGGGGAATAGTAATATTTTTTATCTTTTTTATATACATACTAATATAATTTACACATGTATATTTATATTGAATTAGTCAATAAGAATTATTTGTCCCTTAAGAATTATTTGTTTTAATCAGAGATTATCATATATTTATATATTACTTTTCTAGAGTTAAGGCTTTCAGTATAAGTAAAAGTTACTCACGTTATCCTTTTTTAGGATTAATTGCATTTCTGGGGTTAATTGCATAACAACGCTACGCGATACCGAGCTGCAATTGCCTTTTAAGAGGCAAGACAAACAAGTTCGATAGGTGACGCGCGCGCGCACGAAGTACCGTGTACTTCTTGTTACGAGGATTTTTGCATAACTCATATCTTCGCAGCAGAGCTAATAGAACCAATGTGATCACGGATACCTTTCAGTCGCTTTAATGGCAGTTTATATTGGGATTGGCAGCCTGGAGCCAATATCGATAGCGATATCCTCCGCCAGTATCGAGCACTTGAGTGTGTTATTTTAACAGAAGCGGCTTTGAACGAATATCCTCTTACGTGCGCTTCCTACATCGAGCGACGCATGAGACGAAAAGTATCGCGTATGCGCCCTCTCGGTCTCTCTCTATCTTTCTCCACTCCCCTCCTCCTCGCTCCACTTTTATCCGAGAGGTCATGTCGCAATAATTCCTGTGTGCATAACACGCGCCCGTTGCGGTCGTTGCGCAAGTATTATTAGGAATCTACAAATATTATAGTTACGCGCCACATACGCCTGTATATCGCGCCACATAACATGCCGACGCGCAAAACTTTGATGAAATTAGCTCGATACGTGCGAAGGTATGCGCACACGCGGATATAAGGGATTCCCGTGGAGTTGCGGAATTTATTATGATAACACACCGATGGTAACTTCACCTTTCCTCGTGCGGGATTAAACTGGGCGACAAGCGATTTCTGCGTCACACCGCTTAACCCGTAAATTCAGTTTTAACAAATTTATCCTAAACCGAGTAATGCGCGGCGCTCCGGCTGAAGTAATCTATTTACGAAGTTCCAACCGGCCCTGTGCCTGAGACCCAATTAATAATGGAATTAATGCGCCACTTCGATAGAGCGTATTTACTAGACAGCGATACGGAGTGATAACAGATTGTGTCTGTTAAAAATCTAATAACGTACACTGAGAAAAAAATGTTTGGTATTGTAACTATAATCCTATAGAGAAATAATTATTATAGATTATGGCCAAGACAATCATTTTTTAGTCAATTGTCTTAGTCATTGTTTTAGTCAATTTAGTCAATACTATAATTTTAGTGATAGTAATCTTATATGCATGTTATTACTACTATCTTTATGTTGGAACAATAAAAAAAATATAATTATAGTCAAGTTAGGCCTATACTATATTTTTTGGTTGTTTCAATACAAAGATAGTAGTAACATATGACAATAGATAGGATAATTAAATAGTAGATAGTAGTAACTAGATAGTGTGTCGCAGTAACATATAAAATAATTATAATTTATAATTATAATTTATAACTTTTCATGAGCATTGCGGCAGAGAAATATCTTTCTCTCTCTTTCCGAGATTCTTTCTTTTATCGCGAAGGAATCAAATTTTACCGGGAACAAAGTATGATAGTTTAAGGAAAATTGAAAAATTGAAAGTTTCTCAAGTACAATATCAGGGAACTCTCTATCGGATTACTTTGGCGGAGGATTGCGCGCGCACGAATGACTAGTAAGAATAGCGGGTGGTAGCGATCTATAGCATAGTTTATAAATTGTTAGAGAGGTAAATCGCAACGTCCTAAACCACTTAACCGCCGCCAGCGTGCCGCCGAGCGGCTAGGCATCAAAAACGTTCTCGCGCGCTCTCGGCGGCTAGGAAACTCCTGAAACGCCGCTAAATCCCGGGACTTCCGGAATTCCTGGCATCAACCTTCATCCCTGAATTCGGGATTAGTACTGTGTGCACGCGAGTAAGCGAGAGCGAGCGATACTGTTTGTTTGTTGAGCGGGAGAGAGCAGGGAGAGTTAACGGTAATCCACGTGAAAAGGAAAGCGCCGCGGATAATTTGTAACTTATTGCGGGGAGAATGAGGGGCGGGAGAGGAGGAGGCAGTCAAGTGGTACGCGAAATTGGCGGGATTAACTTTCGACGTTACAGATACACACACACACGGGATGCACACGTTGGTATGTTAGCGCTCTCACATGCTTTCTACACATCGGCACGTGACCCAGAGAGAAACAATGAGAGAAACAACACGCGTCTGAAGAAACAGTCGATCGTTCTGTGCAGTTGGACCGGCAACTGCAACGGCAGAGAGGCGGGAATGAATTGTCCGATATAGATCAAGCTTACTAAGTTGTCGAGATAGCCGCCTACCTATCGGTAGTGAATGCAACATCATGGTGAACATCACGTTAAAATCCAAATGAAATATTCCACCCTTATAGTCCGGGCGATTCATTAAGCGCTTATAGTCTTTGAACTAGAACTTTTTCGTACATGCCAAAGGGTAGTTTGGTAAAAAAAATGTGACACCCACGTCGCGCCACTATAGTGGCTCCCCGGACTGTAAGGGTTGAGAGACTCATCCCGTTGGCATTTAATACGCGATCTCGTTCTAAATATTCAGAGCGGTGGGAAAGAGGACCAGGTGGAATCCTCCCTTTGCCGTGATCGAATCACTGCAGCGCGCGAGTGGCGCGGTCGGGCCGAGTCACCCCGCGGAGTATCGGGGAAAATATCTATCGCGATGCAAATTGCATGTAAACGGTCAAGCAGCCCCCGTCGCACGGCGGACGATCATCGATTTTGCGAAAGCGTCCGGCCGTCTGACGAGAGAGCGCAAGAGAGAAGGAATAGATAATAGATAGCGGGAAGAGACGCGACAGGTAGAGGGCAGACTCAAGCAGAACCGGCAGGATAATGGCAGGGGGTGGTGGTGGCGGTGACGCTGGCGAGCGGATGGGTGGGTGGAGAGCGAAAGAGAACCGGAGGGAATAACATCGGCGACGAGGCGGTAGCGGCCACGGCAGGACAGAGAGAGGAGGAAGGGGAGATAGGAGGGTGGGGAGGGAGGTAAAGAGAGAGAGAGAGAGGGAGGGAGAGAGAGGGAGAGAGAGGGGGAGAGAGAGAGAGAGAGAGAGAGAGAGAGAGAGAGAGAGAGAGA
>NW_022639558.1:3148-5950 GCF_010583005.1 Odontomachus brunneus | reverse complement strand
GAGAGAGAGAGAGAGAGAGAGAGAGAGAGAGAGGGGACTGTCGAAATAACATATACAGAGCCATAAATCGAAGGCGTGCTGCCGACGCAGCAACAGTGTTACCGACTACACACGACAGAGGGTGGAAATGCCGGTTGCACACACACTCACACACATATAGCTCATTCACTCACTCGTGCGTGCACCTACAAGAGCGCTGTCGTGAGCGTACGCGCGTATACGGGGTTGGCACGTTCGAAAGGGGTTGAATGTGAACGAATAGAAGATAGGGATATTAATCCCACATGTATATATATATATATATATATATATATATAACTCATTGTGCGCAGTGAACCTTGGCACGGTGTGTACCGGGTGTCCCGCTAAAACGACGCGCCCGGACACCGCTGATTTACGTTCGAAGTCGCCGTGAAGTTCGCGGGTCGCGGCACGAGTTTACCGGGCTTTTTGGCACGTCCGTGCCCCCTGACTAATTGCCGAGCTCCCGACGTGGCGCCCCTAATTCGGCGCTTATCAAGACTGGCACGTTTAAGGTAACCCACCTGCACTCTCAGGCTTTGCAGCGCCTCGCAGCCGCCGCACCGGTGGCCTCGTTATTAAGTGCTTGCCCGCGAGAACGCAATATCGCGAATGCAACGAGAAGCTGCGCGCGCGTGAGAGAGAGAGAGAGAGAGAGAGAGAGAGAGAGAGAGAGAGAGAGAGAGAGAGAGACTGATGTTTTGACTTTTGCTTTGCAATTGAACGTGTCGCCCAACGCTTCTCGTGACTACGTGTAGCGAAAAAAGTGGGAGAGCCGTTGATTGTACAAAAGCTCGACTGGCAATCGAGTTACTAAAGACACGGAAAATTAATGTAATTTTAAAGGTATGTCTCTTCCACGTATATCGTTCCATTACCTCCTCATTGATCGGGCGACTTCTAATTTTTTAAACATGACCAATTGTATCTTATATGAAATTCAACGAGACAAGCTGGTATTACAATGTCGGTCACCGATGACTATCATGGCATCACTTTACATCGAAGTGGATTATTTATAAATGCACAAGTGTATAATTTCGCTGAAGCTCTTCTCACACGTTTCTTGCTTTAAATCACGTCACTACATGCAATATAAGACGTGCGAATAATCATAATTCGATACGTTTAAATAATATTAAATGACGGGATTCAAAACGTATAAGAAGAGATTCAGTCAAAATAAAACTGAAGTTGGCAATGAGTTGAAATTTAAATTCTACGTTAAACCTGCAAATCGTCGAACTTGCAGGCCACTAAAGAATCTCGAGATATCGCGTTTACAAGTATTACTGCTGCTTGTTATTTACGCAGATTATTGTTTATACATTCTTCTCTCTCATCATATTCTCTCCTTCGAATTTCATTTGCCGGTTATTGTGTAATGACATATTTCCTAGCAGATATCGTAGATAACAGAACAGCAGTCGCACAATAAATGCAACGAATATTCATAGAATGTAAAAATATATTGTTGGAGATCCGCGGATTGTGGCCGGCGGATAACGGCTCGCAAGCGGTTAATCGTGGAATTAATTTCTTGGCAACGTCTCTCTTCGCCGAACTCGCTCGGCCACGGGTCACGCTCTGTTTTCCATTTTTCCTCTACTTTGCTGCACCGCTACTGCCTGATCGGCAATTTTCTCTTTTCTCTTTCTTTCTCTCAAACGCGTGATAAATGAATTGGACGTAATCCGAATGCCCATTGTTTCGCTTTAACGAGGGTCTCGGCCGCGAGTGGATGCGTTATGTCGGCGAAACACACGAGGACTCTCCCCGACGCTCCT
Source organism: Odontomachus brunneus (assembly GCF_010583005.1). NCBI lineage: Eukaryota > Metazoa > Arthropoda > Insecta > Hymenoptera > Formicidae > Odontomachus > Odontomachus brunneus. The sequence goes on along the minus strand of NW_022639558.1, from coordinate 4,142 downwards.
TTAAAACGCGACACCCAGTCCCTTTAGAGACAAATGCGTACCAGTTCACGACAAAGCAGCGCAGTCTCCTCAGATTTCGAGGATTTATTCCGACATTCCTGCCAATTTTACAACACGACTCGCTCGCAGTTCGTAAAGCAACGCTACCGTCAAGGATCGTATTCAGTCCTCGCGAGGTGCTCTACGAGCAAGTTTCGACACTATCAGCTAACAATGATATTGCGTATTATACCGAGACAAAATTTTGTTCTTACATTAATTTTGCAAATGTATCGAACTTAAGCTAGAAAAGAATATCGGGATACGGCGTTTGTACAAACTATTGTGCTCTTTTGATGCTACAAATCGTTACTTATTGCCGTTTTCCCCGCGTGAAGACTTAAAGGATTCGCGTTTATCCGAGTCAAAATTTTAATTCTACATTGACCCTGCAAATTCCATCGAGTTTGAAAAGTCAATGAAGAATCTTGAAATGCACATACTATTGGCCTACCTTGATGCTGTAGATGGTTGTTTACTGCTGTTTTCTCTGTGTTAAAGAGAGAAGTTCTCGTTCAAGAATTATTTATATAAGGTTCAAAATTTACTTTTGTTTTTTTAATTATTCTATAATTATTTTTTAATTATTTAGTTTTCGATATTATTTAAATATTTTTTAATAAAATCTTGCCTATGCATTGCCACTTAGAACAGTCACAATTTGACAATATATGGAAAAAACGTTTAGTTGGATTAATCAAATTTCGGTTGAAATATGAACGATCCCGAAAATTCCAGTTGGAGTCATTAAAATCTTATTAACAAGAATTCTGGTAATTTTAATTTTCGAGTTCGTTCACATTTCATCAGAAATTTAGTTCCAACAAAGTATTTTTTCAACGTAAAAACTCGAAATCCAATGTTCACTTTGAGGTTTTCGAACAAAATAACAATATCTATCAAAAAATACGAAAAAGGGCAATTTGAGTTCAAGCACAGGACTAATAGTGCTATA
>NW_022639558.1:1321-3138 GCF_010583005.1 Odontomachus brunneus | reverse complement strand
GAAATCGTGTAATATTTATTGAACATGAATAATCAATATAAAACAATCATACGTTTCGGCTCAACCATGAACCCTCTTCAGTGATAATAAAACTCAAGGTTTACGACACGAACGCATTACAATTAGTAAAAGACCAGTGCAAATTGACATGAATGTTAGTCGCAATATTAAAGCCGACAAGACCGCTACCGAAATAATATTAAGTAATAAATTAATATAGAGAAGTAGCCGTCATAACTTTGTTGAGTTCAGCTAAAAGTAAACCGATCCTATCAACAATAACAGACGTCAAGACGTCTTAGACGTGGCGATGTTATTGTTGACAGGATCGGTTTACTTTTAGCTGAACTCAACAAAGTTATGACGGCTACTTCTCTATATTAATTTATCACTTAATATTATTTCGGTAGCGGTCTTGTCGGCTTTAATATTGCGACTAACATTCATGTCAATTTGCACTGGTCTTTTACTAATTGTAATGCGTTCGTGTCGTAAACCTTGAGTTTTATTATCACTGAAGAGGGTTCATGGTTGAGCCGAAACGTATGATTGTTTTATATTGATTATTCATGTTCAATAAATATTACACGATTTCTTAACACAAGGAAGGTTTTTACCCATATGGTATATAGCACTATTAGTCCTTTGCTTGAACTCGAATTGCCCTTTTTCCTATTTTTTGATTCATATCTTCGTTTGCGAGTTCTTATTTCTTTCTCTAAACAATATATCTGGAGATGCGCGCATACAAATCCACCCTTTCGTCACCGCGTTTCCCGCTTCCTACTCGATACATTACACTTCGCGGAGAGAATGTCGAAAAAATTAAGCGAATGTATCGAATGCACAAAATCAACGCTAGCTCACTGCCATTTGCGACAATCATTCTGCTTGGCCAGAAAATCTCAAGAAATATAATGTTTGTATAATGTTTGTACAAACTAAAAATACAACCGACTCATTGGTCGATATTTCATGAATTAAGTGTGTGTTATTTTACATTAATATGTTAATTGGCAAATATATAAACACATGAGGGAAATGAGCGGAAGACACGATTGTATTCTAACAAAGCATGACTATATACTTACTATTGTGTACATTATTCGGCGATTTTTTAACCAAGAATCAGATCAAAACATGAATTACAAGCGACATCTTCACCACCTACCTTAACACGTGACTCAAGTGGCCACTAAACTCCACCAATGCATTTCCCTTCGCAAAGAAATGTCGAAAAAAAATGCGCGAACGGGAGCATTCGACGCATAAAACATCACTCGCCAATTGCCATTCGCGATATTTTTCAACGAGCTGAGAGCAAACTGTAATTGACAATGTTATGTACTTTAATTGACAATGAGCGAGACATATAACGTCATTATATGTTAATATATTAATTGACAGAAATATACGCGATTGGCGAAGTGTGGCTATATATTCGAACGTGAAATTTATACAGAGAGATTTTTTAGACAAAATAAGTAGAATTTAAATTAAAAAGTAAGCAGAAGTTAAGTTATTTAATAAATATTAGTATGTAGGTAAAGCGTGCGTGAAGTTGGCACCTCATTTTTTAGCACCGCAAGTTTTGACATGAGTTCCATTTGCACCCACAATAGTTCTATAGTTCCTGATAGGTTATAGCAATAGTTCCGTCGAATTAATAAAAAAAATGAATTTTTTAAAATATAAGGTGCCAAATTACCACGGCACCGCAACATTAAAAAAAAATTATTTTGATAATTTTATTTTACAGTTCTCGAAGTGCTCTATAGTTCCTGATATGTTTTAGCAAGAGTTCCGGCCTCTAACTA
>NW_022639558.1:410-767 GCF_010583005.1 Odontomachus brunneus | reverse complement strand
CTTCGGAACTATTGCAGTACTACCGGAAAATGTCAAAAAGTCGGCCAGAACTGCCACCACACCAGAGTTCACTCTTGAGTGCTGTGCCAACGGTAAAGTTAAAAAATTATTTAAAAATACTTAGAGGCCGGAACTCTCGCTAAAACCTATGTGAAGCTTCGGAACTATTGCAGTACTACCGGAAAATGTCAAAAAGTCGGCCAGAACTGCCAGCACCCCAGAGTTCACTCTTAAGTGCGGTGCCAACGGTAAAGTTAAAAAATTATTTAAAAATACTTAGAGGCCGGAACTCTCGCTAAAACCTATGTGAAGCTTCGGAACTACTGCAGTACTACCGGAAAACGTCCAAAAGTCGGC
>NW_022639558.1:0-165 GCF_010583005.1 Odontomachus brunneus | reverse complement strand
TAATTCGACGGAACTATTGCTATAACCTATCAGGAACTATAGAACTATTGTGGGTGCAAATGGAACTCATGTCAAAACTTGCGGTGCTAAAAAATGAAGTGCCAACTTCACGCACGCTCGCAGCGCACCTAATAAAAAAACTATTTAAATTAACTATTTCTTTAG
>NW_022639557.1:1231795-1254629 GCF_010583005.1 Odontomachus brunneus | reverse complement strand
CTAAAGAAATAGTTAATTTAAATAGTTTTTTTGATTAGGTGCGCTGCAACTTAGCGCACCTTTTTTTGAAAGTCTTTTTTTGTATTTAATGACCAGAACTATTTAAAATTGTTGCATAGAGCTCTAGAACTTTTCAAGAGAGTATCAGAACTCTAAAAGAAATGTCACATTTTTAAATATGGTGTGCCAAGTTCACACAAGTCGTTTGCATGTTCTGTGTTAGAGTGTCGTGAAAAATGTTCGAAAGTTGCAAGCGAGAAATCGAAGATTTGCGCGTCGTCCCATTTTTACCGCGCGCCTTCTTTTATCACACCTCGGTGAAACGTTTATTATCCAGAAATTCTCAGGATTTTCCTGTAACGTAGATCAATGCTGATCGGTGTGTTCACCCTCTAAATAACTGCCAACTATCTGGCTGATTTCTGTCGACACGTGCACGCTTCCTTTGAGCTTTCCCATCGCGCTTGCTTTCCCGCACATGCAGCGAGTATGACGTATGTAATTCGCACGATTCATTTAGTCGCTTGGTACTTAACTCTGGGGTTAGCTGTCGTTGTCCGTTCGCAATGACAGGTAAGTAACACGACCCGATGATTGCCTCTTCATGTTTAAACACTCAGCCTCGCAGGAGTATCACGAGAGATACATTGTACAGATCATCTTACGGATCATTTACGTGTTTGCCTTTGCGATATTGTCAACTGAATGTTTGTCACAGATGTGCACACTTGGAGAGGTTTTTGTAAAAGAGATTTGTCACCCTGAAGATAATCCAAAACTGGTTCGCAACATGTGTTTTCAACCAATTTGACTTGATCTAACCTTGTCATTTATAATTATCCGAATTATACGTTTCTCTGAGACGCACTACACGCACTTGTGCAGGTAGAGATTGAGTCAAAATGAACAAAAAATTTCTCTATCATTCTTCAAACAACTGTAAAATTTCGAGATATTAAGGAAAAAAGACTAGCTAAACCAATTCTTGCGGTGTGCTGAAATGAGGTCTGTCTAATCGAAAATAGCGAAGGCGCGACAGTGGATATCTGCTGACATTTGTAGGCGAAGTAATGATGCAAGCGGTGCGCAGACAATTGATTTTCGACGAGTGCGTCTCAAAGAAAATTTCAGCTTTTTTCGTATCACAAAAGTCATCTCAGCCATTCTCGATAAGATCGTGAGAATACAAAGAAAATCATCCCATGATTTTTAATATTTCGAAAATTTATGTGGTTGTTTGAAAGATGATAAAGAAACTTTTTGTTCAGTTTGATCTAATCTAACCTGCGCACGTGCGTTGGCGTGTCTTGCGTCAGCCACCTTATATGAGAACTGTACATAACCCGAGTATCGTGATCTTGCGTTGTACTGAGAGAAGAAAACGGTCGACTTAACTAAAATCATCGTTATTTGTGGCCATATTTTTTGGTTGTCCCAACGAAAATAGAAGCAGTAACCACACAAGGTTATCATCACTGACATCAGCAGAATTTAATAAAAAAGTTTCCTTGACCACAATTCATAATATCTGTTTTCCTATGTGATGATTATAGTTACAGATACCAAACATTTTTCTCAGTGTGCCTTTTGCTTGTCCTTTTCTGTTTGTTGCTTGAAAAGTTGATTCTTCCATTGGAAGAACTACTCGTGCGTACGCGAACCGCTGAATTAGCCTCAAAATGGAAGAAATGACGTCACACTGGAATGATACCAAATATTATCACAATGATATCGTCAATCACGATTGCGTAACGTCCGAATGGGAACTCCGGTCGAAATCTCAAAAGTGGCCTCGATTTCGTATCAGAAAATGCTTCGTTATCACGTCCGCTTGCGTCACGATTGTGACGTATCGTCGTATGTATGATACAGCTAATCACGATACGGCGCGTTTATCATTTTATATTGCCACTATTACGTATGATAATGCACGCGTTGTTCCTCCGTAATCGCGCGCTGCGTTGATGCGCCATTTTGGCGCGATGCAAAATAATACGATATTATATCAATATGTAACACACTAGCCAACTGTAGGTTTGGTCGCGTGATGACAATGGGCAACGGTAGAGGGATTTCATTGGATCCCACGGACACAACGCGTGCTCGCGCGTAACTCGCATTAGCAATTCCAAAAACGCGTCTTCTAATAAACGGGCTGACTCGCCGCCGTTCTCGCGCCGTGGAACTTTGAATATCACGAATGCGCGCTCGCATTATTTATACATGTGGAGCCGCGTTGATACTTTACGCGTGTAGCTCCCGCTTATGCACGTGCACGCTCGGAATTAAACTGCCTGCCTAATTATAAATTTAAATGTAGCTCTTTATCGTGCTCTTTGGCTGTTGCACCTCGGCGCCGGAATCTTGGAGAAGAGCCGTGTACATTCCACGCGTTTGTACCACTCACACCATCACGCACAAACCGAACGACGCACCGGTTATCGTGGACTCATGTCGCGGATTTCCAAAACATGGACGAGATTTGAACGTTAGTAAAGCACCCCAATAACCAAATGTTTACACGATGATCGTACGGTGCGCGCATGCATGCTGTCGTTGTGCTATCCAGATGCAGCAGCACATAACAAGTACAGTGACAGTGTAACGTATGTCGTGCGAGTATCGTAAAAGCTCTGTGCACCTTAGAATGACAGAATATGGCACTGCGTGATGACACCGTGTGCACATTTTCTGCTTTCGATATCAAATAGCACAGAATCAACTTAGTACTTGCATGACGTGCTGAACACAGCGTGTACTAACGTGCAGGCATGCTTGGTTATCGGGGCAAGAACAAGATCGTAGCGCGGGGATTTATTGTAGCTTCTCGTGTAGCGGGCGAATTCTGTTTCCTGTTTCTTTTGTTCTTGCATTAATACATGCAGCCGGCTTAATCCGTAAAAGTAAAATACCCCTGCGGGTAAAGACGACAACGACGACGACGACGACGTCGCGGACGAGGGACCGTAAATCCGCGTCGCGGAAGTTCGAGAACGGAGCGGAGGTATACGAGGTGAACTCCGGAATGCCTCGGGGTAAAACGAAAAAGAGAACGTCGAGCTGCAGCGGGGGCGAGAGTCGAAGATGTGCTGGTGATGGAGGCGGTGGCGGCAGTAGTGGTGGTGGTCGTCGTTGTCGTCGTCGTCGTTGTCGTCGTCGTCGTCGTCGTCGTCGTCGTCGTCGTCGTCGTCGTCGTCGTTGTCGTCATGGAGGTGGTTGCGAGGTGCGCACCACGGTGGGGCAAGCGCGGTGCAAGTGGCGACGAACTTGGGATGGTAAACAGGGGAACCGTGCATCATCGGAGAATCGAACTTCGCTCTCTACAACCTCCGGTGGGTTCTGAGATCTCCGCGCGAAGCGAAATTCAATAGGCCATTTCCTTTTAAGAAATGCATTTCGATGCCGTCGCGCGCGCACTCACACCCACACGTGCGCGTTCACTTTGACGCGAAGAAGTGTGAATTTCGTGGTTCCCTTTTATGGCGCGGCGCGTGAGTCATAACGAAACCACGAAAACACACAGAGAATCCGAGAGCGCAAATTTTTGTCGCCATTGATCGAATTCGCCCATCGGGCTTTCATTATGTTTCCGTAAAAGAAAGGAAAAATGAAAGATTTCACTGGTGACTCATCGAAGAGTTCAACGACGTCAAACGTGGCTGAAACCGCAAACGCCGCACAGAGATAAATTAGTGTTTACTTAACCCTTTCGCTACTATTTTGCTTTTTAAATGTACATTTTCTTTACTTTTACTTAATACATTAATATACATTAATACAATTAATGTATTAATACAATTAATGTATTAATACAATTAATGTATTAATACAATTAATATATACAATTAATAATATATTAATACATTAATATATATTAAATACATTAATATACAATGTAGTTTGAGCAGATTTCGCGTTTGGCACCAAAAAAATAAGGCCGAAACACTAATGTCCTACTAGAGTCTTTGGGAGGACATATTTATCCCGATAATAATAAGTAGACTGATAGCTGATGTATTCTGAATATCAAAAAAGTTTTTATTCGATTGAATAAAGTTATTATTAATGATAAGGTAAATACATACATGTCAGAGAAAGGGTTAAAACCAATATATTCAAATTGTGACAATCATTGTTTCATATATGGACAATGATATGTAATTTTGTTAAAAAATTTTTAAGTCCTAAATTTCAACAATATTATAATTTTACAATCCACTAAACGTTTATTTGAACGAATTTTGTTCCTTCAAGCAAAATCTCAACCACTTTTTCCTCCGTGTACAAAATGTATCGATGCAAGTAATTCATCTCGTTAGTGCTGTATAATGTTATATGAAGATTTGCATGTCAAAAGCAAAGATATGCGAGCAAGAATGCTCGCTTTTTCTGTGCGCGTTCGTAGACGCGGATGAAATGTTTCCTCTCGAATAAGAGCATTTATACCCAAAACACACCCGCGCGAACGTTTACACAGCATGCGTATTAATACGCAAAATCACCGCTTTGTACCAATCAACACAACTGCCTATTAAATTGCCATGTCTATTAAATAAGCTCGATGCGCGCTGAAGCGCGCACATTTACCTCACGGCAGGTGCTCGCGCGCGGGCGCGCGTCAGTGTCGCTTCGAACGTTTCACTGAATACCGGTCGAATCCAGTTCATCGCAGTTGAATGGCTCATTATTGTTGGCGAGCTGTTGGCGAGAGTTGGCGAGCAATCTAGTCCGCGTGCATAAATTACCGTGTCGTTCGCATCGATTGCGTCCTTATTTTCCCGGTACGCGTTAAGAATTGCGATTTATCGCGGCCGAGACCGTGGCGGGCATAGAATATCCGTTACGGTTCAATCTTACGTGGGTCGTTTGAAAAGCGCTTGGCCTGAGGTAACGCGACCAGATCTTTATTATCGTATTTCAGAGTCATCTTTTATCAGGCTAAGTGTGAGGGAGAATTCACATCTTGGCAGAAAAGCAGAAACAAGAGGATAGGAGCCAATTAGAACTCGCGATTGTAGAATAGCAGAAACTGTCGACTACTACACCTAACTACCGGCGTGTGTTCTGACTGGCTCTTGCCTTTTTGTTTCTTTGCGAAGGTATGAATTCTCCCTGACAGTATAGTGGTTTGTCGATTAGTTTTTGCTGGACAACGCGTCGCCAAAACGCCTCAAGTGTCTTTGTGTGTTCATTGTTTCGACTATTTCCGTATTGGAGTGAAGTGATAGGTTTCACATTGGTGCTGAAAGTCCTTCAAATTGCGGCGAGATTCAAGTTGCATACAAAAGATATGAGAAACAATGAAACTGTTCAGTCTTTACGGATGCGACCAAACGCCCGCAGAGTTCACTTTGGCGCACTGTCAAACAAAGACGAGAAATTGCTCTATACTGTATCGTACTTAATCTAATAAGAAGGATGGCTCTGAACGGTAGTAAGGATTTGACCAAATTCGTGCGTTACCTGTTATTAGGTCACGTAGTTTTTGAACGACCCGCGTAATGGGACCAGCGTCGACGACGGCCGGCTCACTTGATCCGCTTGTCTGAAAACACGCGTAGAGGGACACACACGTGAATTTAACTACCATAAATCGTAGCACGGTATATAGCGGCGGTTTACAGCGGCCAGGCTGTGTGTCGAGCAAGCAAGAGCAAGTGCGCGCGCGCGCACCGTTTTACGGTGCCATCATTAGCGCAAATATCGTAGCTGGTTCTATCCTCTGCAAGTCGGCACATGCGACAGATGTTAACACCGAATTAACACGCACAACGTACGACTACATCGAGCCCGTGGCAAGTTAACAGCGTTGCCGGCACGTCGATATGATCGCAATTTCAGCTTACAACGATAATTAACGCGCGCTGTACAGCCGTACAGCGCCTGTGAGTGGGCTCTGCTAAAATGTACTTTACCGGCCATTAACCGCCGCGCAGGAGGACGCGAGACCTCGTCGCGGAGGTCGACAATATGCCGTCGCAAATATCACGAACACTTCGGCGACGGTGTGTTTTTGAGGGACCCGAGGTTATGCGCGCTCTCGTTACGTCGTTCGCTCGGACGTGTGGTAAATGTAGTTCCGTGTACACGAGAGAGAGTTTCTCCAGTCTCGGCTACATACATCAGAGAGAAAGAGAGAGAGAGGGAGGGTGGAAGGGAGAGAGAGAGAGGGCTTAATTTCGATGTTGGATTCCTCATGTTGATCCAAAATGGAATTTTCCTTGACGGAAACGCGGTCTAACGAATATCGCGGTTGTTGCGTAACGCAGACGGGGAATAATGTTCTCCAATCAAATCGAAACGCAATTACACGGGCCAGTGGCATTTTGTCGATTGCGTCCATTGTTTCGCGACAAAGAGTTACTATATAACTAATCCATATATAATATTAATCAGTGATACTAATCGCTATGCCAAATATTGTAGCTCCGGGCGAATTTAATAACGACGTCGATAACCCGTTTCCGACTCTGTATATGTGTGTGAATGTGTGAACGCGCGCAAACGTCTCTTCCGTGTTTGCGCAAGTACTTCCGTAAGCGGATACAGAGTCGTAATTAGACGCGGTGCTCGCTGAGAGGAGTACTCGAAAAGTAAACGAGCGAGGGACGAGCGAGCAATAATCCAACAAAGACGTGCGTACACCCACCCATCCACCTACTTAACACACGCACCACCAACATCAATATATGCACGCATATCCACACACGTTCGCCCGAATGCTGTGCACGCGCACACGCGCGTGTTTTACATACTTGGCGTGTGTTAGCTTCTCGTAACTTTTGGAGATCGAGCCGCGCGCGAAAATAACGGATAATATCGATTTTGTCGCCCGAACAAGCAGTGGGCCGTAAAGTTATAACGATGTTTAGTTCCTCAGGGCTCTTAACTCTTCTTTAACTCACGAGACTTTGGTCTCCGGATCGTAAAACGCGACGTCGTCATTGTCGACGATGATTACGACGCGAGAGCTCGGCATGTCTCGCTCTCGCGTTGCTGTTTCCGTGGAAATTATAATTTTAATTATAATTTCAAGAGACTCGTAAATGTGAAACGCATTCATTATCCGCATGCCGATCATTCGCAAATGTCTCTCGCTACGGCGGTGGGCAGCAGCTACACTAATTAGTGATCAACGATCCGATCCGGTTCGAAACACGATACGTCATACTTGCTCTCCCCTGAACGTTCAACGCGCGAAGGAGTCGTGTCGGTTATGTATTCATCGATAGTAATCTTTCGTGGTTATTTTCGCTTCATCGAACCGCGCGGCTGCTTCCTGTCTCTCTTCATCCGTGTGTCGAGAGATTTGCATTTTTCCAACTTGTTCTTCTCGATGAAATTTTTAACGCCTCAAACGTCTCGACGTCGCGTCTCGTTCCTACGGATATTAGAAAAATCGATCGGCGCAAACTTACGTTGACGTTCATGTAGATGGAAAAGGAGCAGCTGATTTGTGTGTGTGTGTGTGTGTGTGTGTGTGTGTGTCTGTGACTGTAAAATGTTGTTTATCGACAAACAGAATTACTGCGCTCAGTGTTCACGAATGCAGCGAGTTTTCGACTAACAGCATCCGTATCGAGCTAAGATGCATTTCTCATGATTGTTGATTAATCTAGAACGCGGGAACGTGTATTCTGTATTAATGAACATAAGAGTGATAAGAAAGACGTAGCTAGAAACGAATGTGTCGAAAGTGTGCAGTATCTATCGAATGATAAAACGCCCGCGAGCGTGCAGAGGGCATCGTAGAGGGCCACCAGAGTCGCGGCGCGAGATCACTTGCGCGGCCATTTTGGATCTCTTTGCTTCGTGCAGCCGTCGTCGACGCATCGATCGACATCGCTCCGCGCTTTACGCGTCTTTTGTCCGTCGAAAGTGGGTTTCTCGCGCATGAATGAGTGCCGAAGCAGCAATGTGCGACCGTCGGGACGTGGCGTAAGTACATTATTCAGGAGTGATCTCCTCGTTTCTCGGTATATTGCGTCAGACAATCGACATTTGTACCGGTGTTTCTTGCGCCCGTTGTTACGTTGCGTCGCTCAAGTAGCAACAGAGTCCGCCGATTTTCGAACGCCTCCGGCTCCAAGACGTTAAGTTCCGCAATAAGTTCGGTCTCTCGAAGATACTCGGGAACACGTGCGCAACGACGACAACGGCAGGCGCGGCACCAGCTTGGCGCGGCGTGACAGGTACGGTCGATCGGCCACATCCGTCGCCTGTCTGCATTCTTTCACGCGCCGCGTCGCAAACCTGCGCTCCACGCGAAATTCCGACGGGCGCTGCAAAAACGAGCAGCACAATGCGAATTATGACGACACGTTAAATGTCGCGCGACACGGCGCGGTCGTAAAGAGGCGTTACCGCGCCGCCGACGTGCGTGTGCATCTATCTGTGCGTCGGTCGTGCGCGTTACGTATCCGCCCGTCTATCTATCGTCGCGTATGCAGCAACGGCGTCGAAATGACAGCGTCGCAGTGACACAGATCGGCTCCACGGTTGCTCGCGCGTGTACGCGACGTGCGAGAAAAAAAAATAGGAATTCCGTCGTGACCACGAATGTGCCGAAATTGCGGTGATGAAATCCCATAAACTCCATCTGGCGTTACCCGTCCTCCCCCTGCGCTATGCGAACGCTCGCTTAGCTCAAAAAGTTGTGTGCGGCTGATTACGCGGCGCGATAAAATGCTTGTTTTCGCGCGTTTAAGCTCGGTGAGTTAGGTGCGACTCCGACTTTCCCTTCATCGTGGGAACTTTTGTGCTACTTCGATACTGCTGAAACTCTCGTGTCGGATAGCTTTCGCTTTTAGAAGGAGAATTCACAAAGAACTATTCGGATATACTTAAGGACTCTCCGTGGAAACAATGTAATGTGAAGAGTGTGCAGTCTGTGAGAGCCTAGTCGCGGTTCTCTGGTGCGATTGCTAAATAGAATTACTCATGGGGGATCTCCTTGTTTGAAATTGACAAGTTGGAAAGCTTGTTTGAAAACAGAGCCAATTAATAAGTCAGTCGGTAGTTTTAGTTTATCTGGGAACGGATAAAAGGGAATTATATGAAGGATAGTTTGAATAAGGAAGATAGACTCAGCGGCTCAGCTCAATACGTTTGAAATGAAGACCGAAGGATAATCCGGCGCGTGAGTCTAACCTATTTCAAACAACGCGAGATCCTACTGTGAATAATTCTATTTGGCAGTCACGCCGAAGAACCGAGATTAGGCTCTTAGGGCAAATTTACACCTCGACAGAAAAGCGGGAAACGGAAAGGCAAACGCCAATCGGAACTCGCGGTCAGATGGTAGTCGACAGTTTCTGCCAAGTGTGAGTTCTCCTTTTCAGGCCGTAAGTACTCTTGACGTTAAAGAATTCAAAGAATTTCAAGAATAATATTTACATATTCCTCCTCTCTCGACGATGAAAAATAACAAAGAAAAAAAAATGATGACGCATGTGATTAGCGTGTAAATTGCACTCTGCGATAGAATACCGACAGACAAGATAGAGGAAATAATCTCTTATCACCGCACTCACACATCTACACGCGGTTATCATTTCCCGTCTCACCAAGCTCTATCTTTTATCCTCATTGCCGCAGTCGGGTGTCTATTTCTCCTCTTCCCTTCCCCCTCTCTATGTCCATAATTATATTCAATGTTTTTCCATCCGACGAGGCGAAAACACGCGGAAAACAACGGGTATTAAATTCTTTACGTAACATCGTGTTCGCGAAGTTAGCGAAGACATTGTTAGCCGCCGTGTACATTTTGTTTCTTGTCCGTGTCTTTTTTGCCTTCCTCTTTTGAATCTGACGGATTGTAGGATCGAGCGAGATAGATAGATAGAGAGAGAGAGAGAGAGAGAGAGAGAGAGAGAGAGAGAGAGAGAGAGAGAGAGAGAGATAGAGAGAGAGAGAAAGAGAGTAGTACGAATATGACGAGGCTGGTTTACACAAAACGAACCTGCGAAAAAACGCACTGTAGCGAGCGCGCGTGCCTGTTACGAAAAAAATCTGCCGCACGCGCGCGCGCGCCACGTCGGCCAGTTAATTGCTTTTTAAGTCGGGGTAATATGCGGGAGGTCGTGCTTCATCCGCAGCTTTTAAACCACTAGCGAGCCGCGATATTTCCTCTCCCTCGCCGCCGGCTGCGGCATACGCCGGAATTCCATCATAACCGTTAATGCACCACTTCGACGCTCCTCGACGTCATAATATCAAACGAGCCAGTTGTTAAGCCGGGATCTCCATTTTCGAGAGACCGGCTTTTAATTATTTCGCGGAATTCGGTGCTGTTCGCGCGCTAATTTGTGGCCGTCCTTCCCGATCCCGGCGTTGCTGCGAGTCGATTTAGCGAACGTTAAACACGACGGCAGCCGGGGGATGGACGCGCCGCGTCCATCTATCTCGAGACAAGCCGGGATTCTGTCGCGCATTGTTTCGACGCGACTGCAAACGCCGTATTAATTTTCCCCTCTTTTTTTTTTTATTTCCCCGACGTTTCGGCCGTTGTTCGTTATTATTTTTCCCTTTTTCGATATTTCCGATATTTATTTATTTGTATACGTTAATAAATTACTTCCTGTCTGTATACCGGGGCGATATATCGGTTGGATCTGGTTTCACGTTTTATTAACTGCAATTTTTCCACGCATACTGACGGGAGTTGCGAGCACCAGCTTGACACGGTCAACACCTTTCCGTATAATCGGGTCGCACGAGCGCCGTATGCAAATTCCCAGCTAATTTCCTCGCCCGTCTGCGCGACACGCTCATTTCTTACGGCACGTGGCTTGTAATTATCAGGCAGGATATTTGATTTCCTTCGCGAGCAAAGACACGCTCGCGTGCCATTTCCAGTGTCTTCTCAAAACACACTCCCCTACGTGTTTGCGCACACCGATGCGCCCGAGAACACCCGGGACGTGGAACTCGGCGGAGATCTAGGGCCGCAATTGCGAACGCCGCTGGTACGTTCGCGTCAATTCGCTTGTTTGCATATCTCGCGCGTCTCTCTGAATCCCTTATAATACGCGTAACACGCGTGCCCCGGCGCCGGTTCCGAGTTGAAACATTAGCCCCACTTTGGACCTGAACTTCCCAACATCTGCATGTACTGAAGGACCGGTGTATTATGCGCAATACACTTATGCATGGAGGTACCTACTTAGCGCTTCTAAACGACAAAAGGCGCACAAAATGCGTCACTTGTGGGTTCTAAAAAAAGACCTCTCGGCAAAAAAGCTAGTAAGTTAATTCTAGAATTCAAAAAGTTACGTAAACTCTAAGCATGAGTATATTTTATCGGGCGCATTTTCACGTGCTCATACTTTCTAGAAAAATGGTCAGGATTAAAATTTTTTTTAATTGATGTGGAAACACGGAGAAATATAAATCTGTTAATGTTTTTGTGAAGTTGAGAAAAATTACAGTGAAAAAACATGTTTTTAAAAATTGTAACGTTTGAAGAGTCGGTCTTTTACACACGAGTTTTTTGTTAGAATTCTAGGATTAAATAGAATAAAAAAAAGACTGATGTGAGCTTGGCAGCATCAAGATAGGCGTTGAGTGGAATATTGAGGTCGAGAGCAGGATCAAAATTTCGACTCGGACGGTCGTTGGTAACGCGCGCCAGCAGTCCTGATCGACAAGTCGCCGCGACCTGTGAATCGATCGAGTTTCCGTGGCGCGGCGATTTTAATTCGCGCCGGGCAACCGCCAGGATATCACCCTCGCACGAATAACGCTCGTCCCGCGAGCGATTCGCATTTTTCCAAAGTTCCGTTCGCGACGGGACGAAACCGTCTGTCTCTCTGGACGAGGGCCGCGGAGAGAGGTGCTGGTCGGCCAGCCGCGTAATATTATATCGCGATATCATGGTGCACGCACAGCAGCAGCAGCCGCAGAGAGCAACAGGGGGCGTATGAACGTTCGCGCTGCTCCTGTATATGTGCGTGTGTGCACATGGTGGACGTGTGCGTGTGTTCGCGTTTCTCGGATTTAATTTCACGCTTCTATCCTGGCCAAAAACACACACACGTACGTGTACGACGTGGACGTTTACGTGTGTGCACACACGGCAGCACGTCGTGCATGTACGTGCAACGAATTGCGCCGGAAAGCGAGAGACCGTCGGCCGGCCGGCCGGCCGGTTCGTCGGTTGGCCTGCCTGCCTGCCGGGACGCTATAGGCGTTATTTCCGGTCGTTGTTTTTTCGTGCTCACCGCCGACGGTATACGGCCGGCGAAAAAAAGAGTAATACCACTATGTGTGCGCGATAGATTATAATCCAAGGATCACAGAGCGACGTGACATATTGCGAGCGGTAGAAATTTCAGCTGTCCGTCGTTCGGAAACGAGGCTACCGCGTCATTTCGTCTCGCAAATTTTCCATCGTACCGAACGCGCGCGTCACAGAATACCCCGTCGATGTGTACTGTTTATTCCTCTATTAACTCTTTGAAGCTCGGCTGCGCGACGAAATGCCCTCTCGCTTGAAATTCCCGCACGAGAGATTGCTCCTCGCCGCCGTCGTCGTTGTAATTGTCGAATAACTGAGCAGGTTCGCTTTTGCATTAGTTAATTTTACGCGACGCCGCGTAAAGTTTCGCCGCGTCAATTACGAAACACCTCGTCAATTTAGAAGCGCCTATTCTCTTAATTGTATCACATAATGAGCTGGCAAAATGCAGGGCCTCAGAGATCCCATCTGTCGCGTTGTTTTTCATCAAATATAAGTGTGCCAATTTCGTCCCTCAATCTTCTCGGTGTCGTATTTCGCACGTAAGAGCACCTCTGTCTCGAAAACCTTTATCGGAATGAAGAGCTGCGGTCACCTCTTTATCTTATCTCGCGAGAAGCTGACATGTTCCGAGATGTGAGTGCGCGCCCCATCTTCGGGAAATATGTCTCGCGCGTGCGCGAGAAATTCTTGTGTCTGCGAGACATCCTCCCCCGGGAGATGCCCTTTGTTTCACGGCGAAATAAAAAAGGAAACGTACCAATCACTTTGTGAAAAAGCGACGTGGCATTCGGGGGATCTATGCTACTTGTCCCCACCGGGGCGAGACATCAATAACAGAAGAGAGAACGAACAAATCTGTCATCTCCTCGTCGTTCTCTCCTTGCTGTACCGTTCACCCTATCATACCTGCTTCCCGCATTCGCGACAAGAGGGTAGAAGAACACTCGTTACTAGAAATTAGTCGCACTCTGGGAGGCGATTTTTGAGGAAATTGACTCCCTCGAGTGCGTCTCGCGACGGTCTGCGTCGCGGAACCTATCACCGTTACTACTCAGTGATCCGACTCGAGATCTGACGCGAAGTGTGGAAAAAAATGCCTTATGAAATGCACGGGGCGGAGTATTCCGGATAGCCCGAGCAAAATTAGATAGCACGAACCCCGAATGAAAACGGTTCAGCGAGTCAAGATTCTCGGGGCGCGGGCTTGCGCGGAAGAAAGATGGTTTCGTTTGAACGCGAATAATCAAGCGAACCTGGCGTAATCATTTCGTGCCAATCGAATAGTTCCCACCGTGCAATCTCGGCCCGCGCTACCACCTACGTGGGCTTCCACCTTTAAATCCGCGCGCACGTGATGCACCCGACTAACGACCCTCTCGGGAAGCCAAAACGTGTCTCTCGAATTAAGCACCCGGCAGCGGCTAGATCTAGGAGGCCCCCGGAGGAATTATTTCCGTGTAATAAACGAATCGACTCGCGCGGCGGCGCGCGCGGAGAAAACTTGGGGTGCGTGTACGCGAGAAAATATTACATGGAGGGCTCGAGTGCGCCGCGCGGAATTAAGGTGGATGCCTTAGTACGGACGTTTGCGTATATCTAAATAAAAGGCGGACTGCCGGCGCGATAAATTTTATTTACCGCCTTCTCGCCCGGCGCAATAAATAACTCTCGAGCTGCTTGAAGACGAAGAAGAAGCAGCAGCAGAGTAGCGGCTCGAATAAGGACAGCCGGACGCACATTTTGTAACGTCAGCCGCGCAGAGGACTCGAAATGAGTATCATTTCTCGTGCGACTGTTTAAACATCCGTCCACGATGGCGATGGAGCGATCAAAATAACAGACAAACGTAAGCCGCGTAGGCACTCATGTCGCAGTAGGAGAGATTGAGTTTCATTATCACACTTCTTACATACTGATTAAAGACAAACATGTAGTACTTTTTAATATTGCGTACATTTTTATGTAGATACAACCTTTAGGTAAAAGATAAAAAATATTATCCTTATATGTGTTTATATACAAACAAGTTATCAGGTTGTAAGCTAAGTCGAGTAAACGTGACTATTTGCTCCAAAACTGGATGTCACGTATCTTTCATACACTGAAAGAAATTATCTAATAAAAAATTAACAAACAGATATTTCTGAACAAATTTCGATCAATTTTTATATCCGACCAAGATATAAAAGCCCGATTAAATTTAATTGAATACTTCTGATTATAATGGCATTTTATCAGATAAACCGAACAAAGAATTATGAACCGATATTTCTCATCGGATGTTTCCTAATTAAGTAAAAAAATGTATCGGTATTTTGATGGAAAATATCCGTTTGTTAATTTTTTTATCGGATAACTTCTTTCAGTGTATAAAAAAAAACAACCCGAGTCGAAATTTTGGTAAACTGTTTTGAATTCTACAATGCAGCAGGAGCTAAAGTTAGCAAAATAGGTCTAATTCCAATGATACAATTCTCACTTTTTCTTTGACTCTGATGATGTCCGAAATTTCCCTTTTCACTTTAGTATCAAAATAGATGTTGAATGGAATAATGAGGTTGAAAGTAGAATCAAAATTTTGACTCGAAAAGACAGATTATCTCTATTTTAAGATTTTAGATGTTTCTTTAAAGTTAGTAATGTCTTATAATCAGATACAACAATCAGTGAATTAAGAAGATAATAAGTCTTATGCTTTGTAATAATAACTCAGCTATATATATGGGATATATGGGATCTTAGGCAGACTCGCTGTTGCGACATGCATAACATGTAATACATTATTACGTATGCTTCCATGTTCTTGCGTGAATTACATCATAGCTACGTGACGGACTCGCAACGCGTGACAACTAATTCCATTTGACACGAGTCAACTTAATCCGAACGGTATAAAAGATATTATATTTATTAATTGTGTTATGCTGTTAACTAAGTGCAGGAAAAATTAGTCAAACACGCTCATAACATTTCTCACAACTGAGAAGAGATTGCAACCAGAAAGTCCAAAACCAACGAATCGATAAAAATAAAGACAAAAGGTAATTTACTCACCGCGTCCAATTTGGAAAAAGTGCTGGTAAATAGCGCACGCGATGTCTCTCTGCGTCATAAGCCATTTCGTACACCCAATTAACATGACGCAAGCAACAAGCTATACTTTAGAGAAAAATATGCTGCTCCCATGATTACACGAGATATAAAGTTTGTGACAACCGACCCGTGTGACTTTGAGACCCGGTCTCCCCCCTACATATATTTACGTGCGAGCCGTTCTCTTATCACGTCGCGCGCAGCCCAAGCGCGCTGAAAACTATTAGCGTAATAGATAACAACGCGTGACGTCGGGAGAACGGTAGTCCGTGTTATTTTGCTACGCGACACGTAAACACGTAACCGTCGTTCAATTTCCAATGCGCGTTGTTGTTACGAGCATTCGTACCCGCCCCGAACTCGTTTCATTCTCCGGACCGACCATCCCATCATTACACGTCAGCGAGTCAAAGAACGCCGGAGGATTTTCGATCGAGAGGACGAGGGAATAGAAAAGCGGGTGGAGAAGGTATTGCCAAAGTTCGTCGGCCGAGCGCGCTCCCCCGTCCACCCATTAGCGTGTCAGTCATTCCGGCCGTGTAATTAAATTCCGTGCGCCGATGTCGTCGCGCGCGGATCTCCGCCCTTCGCGAACGGCTCTTCTTCCGTAGCTACCTACCTACCCATCTATTCGCGCATGCACTCTCCGCCGATTCCCCGAAATCAGCCCGGACTCCGTGGACGGTATCAATATTTTCCCTAGGAAAAATGTCGGGTCAGCTCCCGGGAGACGAAAAAGAGAGAGATAGAGAAACAGAGAGAGAGAGGGGTTGAACAGAGAGAGGAAGGTGGGAAAGGTTACGCGCAGGAGATGATATTCTTCCGGAGGGCCTCCTTGACATCGATTCTATCCATTTCCACGTTTCTCCGGCGCGTTTCTTGTCGCTCCGCAGTCTCATTTTCAATTTATCCCCGGCGCCCCTTTTGTCGCATTTTTCGTTTTACCGGAATCGCAGGGGTCGGTCCGATGGCGAATGGACTCGCGCGAACACAACAGATAAAACGAAAGTTTGTATCGCTGCGGGGCCGTACGCTCGTACTAGGACGAGGGAGGGAGGACAGGAGGCAGACTGGGGGGACGGGGGGAGGCTGATTAATGGACTTCTTGCCGAGGGCGGATGTATAACCGGTGAGAAAAAAATTAGCTTGGAAGAGGCCAGAGGCACGGAGAAAGAGAGAGAGGGCGAGAGAGAGAGCTGCATCTCGCTCGCGCATTACGGCCGTAGCACGCTCGATTAATTGGAGTTGTTGTGCGCGCCGTAATCGTCTGGCCGCTGTTGTTTAATCGTCCCGAGATGACTCTCGCGGGCGAGCGCGTGTCATCCTTTCTTGCGTTGTTATCCCCACGAACGATTGATACATTATCGATATCGATTCATAATTTTAGATTAATTGCGGGAGAGAAAGAAAGCCTCGTAGCGTATTTTCCGAGCCATTTTTCACGGCGCGATAGGTATTTGTTTTTCAGATGCGTATTAATAGACGCGAAAGTACATTTTTGCACAGCGTTGTCAATAAGATTGCATCATGGTGTTTCGTTTTTCTAATTCTCTCTTCTTTATCTCGATTGTTACAGAGGGTGTCGTAGGATGCGTGGTTCTCTCGGATGCTGCGCGAAAAGGGTCGTCGACGCGAGGAGATAAACTCGGAAGATTGTTTCGCGTAGGAAGCACCTCGCCTGTACATCGTTCCTAATTGACAGATAGAGGAGAGCAAGGGAAGATAAAAGAAGAGAAAGAGCGAGAGAAAGATAAGGTACCGGCGACGGAAAACTAGAAGCGGGGGAAATGAGAGGAGGGGCGGCGGCGGAAGACGGAGAAAGACGCGGAGCAGTGCTCGAAATTTACGAGTGAGCCGGTTTGCTTGCACGTCGCGCAAGGTCCAAGGTGGTGTCTAGGGGCGGTCGTGCCGCCGTAACAAATGGTCCAGCCGTGAACCGGCTCGCCGTGTAACGACACCGGAAGCAGGCGGCGAGGATCCACAAGAATTCAAACAGGCGGATGTGAGAAACTTGAAGCTCCGCTCGTAGTCGGTGTGCTGCGCGCGCGTGGCGAATCGTTGTCTCGGGGCGCGCGTGAATGTCCGGACGTGAACGACGGACTCGAGCGCAGCTCGTTTTGCAGACGTCGCCCGGGGACAACATGAACCTGAATCGTCGACGACGAGACGGCGCGCTCCTCGCCACGTCGTTCGCGTGAGAAGGAGGCAGAGAGACAAATAAGGAGAACGCGTCTCGTGCGATACTCTTTAACAACGCTCTTCCATCCGCGACTCGAGCCGACGAGGATGAGGACGAGATGCCGCGCTGCACGTTGTCGCCAAGGTTTCCCAGAGGCTTAACTCCACCACGAGACAATCCAGCCCAGATGGGTTAAAAGCCGCGGCCGCGATTGACGGCGCGATCTCATGCTGCTTGTGAAATGGCGATCACACCGCGCTCTCGAAAGTGCAACAAGTGGTGTCCAGATCCTCGATGCTGAGACGTCATCGATGTTACTCGACAGACGGACGACGAGGACGACGAGGAGATCCGGCACCGATCAGGTTCGCGACCGGCTGGATCCGAGCACTCGAGTTGCCGTTGGAGGAGGAGCAGGATCGCCCGTGTTTTCCAGGATGCCCTGTGTACGAGCGCGCGCGATGCCGGTGGGATTAAGTGTCTAATGAACTCTGAATCCGTTTCTCGTCTCGAACACGACCGTCTCGAAATTTCTTCGTTAGGACTAGACCCTCGGCCTCGGGGATAAGTAGATTTACTTCATCGGGTCGAAACGAGTCTCGGCTCGAGAGAGAGAGAGAGTTACGAGACCGTGAGTCGAGGAGCCCCGGTCCGATGCTGTTCGTTAACCTTATCAAAGGCCACTTCATTGACCGCGGCCCAAAGAAGATCGGCGACCGAGTGTGGCCCCGAGCTGGGATTTCAGCTTGATTCCTGACTGCCGGCTTCACGCGGATCCGCCGACGTCGCGCTTTGTTTTTCGGGAAATTGCGCGTGGATCCAGGGAGGAGGTCTTAATTCGCACTTTGGCGGTTCGTCTAGGATGAAGGAGAATAGCGTCGCAGCATTAACGTGTGTGGAAGAACATAGCGTGATTCAATGCTGCGCGCGGATACCCGGAGGAAGTCCTCGATCGCGAGTCCATGGCGACGGCAACGTTCGATGCTGAGCGAACGGGGAAGACATTCGCCGAAAGTCGACGATGACGACGATGATGACGACGATGACTCTTGGTGCCGGATCTCTCGCATTCGCGTGAATCCATTGAATAGTGTACCGTCAGCGTCCGCGCGCCGCGGGCAAACACGTCGGCTGACGCGCTCAAGGACTCCGCGATAATCCGCAAGGCGTTGTCGCATCCGCAGAGACGACGTCGAATGAGACGATAGTGATGAAGATATCGAGCGAAGCTAGCGTCCCACTACTAAGCGCCGTCGGTCCGCGCTGCATCGTCAAACAGGCGACGGTGAAGCGGTGCGTCGCGGCGCTTCTGCTCATCTCCATCGCCAGTATATTCTACTACACGCACTACATCATCAGCAGCCCGTTCTCCAGGTGAGTCCAATTATTGCATGCACCGTTACAGTGAGTACAGTATGAGCAGATCTTAGAATTATAAGATTGAAACGCGCGCGCACAGTAAGGACGAAGCGAAAAGTAGGTAACTGACACAATAGATGTGACATAAGTATAAGAAAGAAATTATCGTCTCTCGGCGAGACGATAATTACAAACTGAGATAAACATCTTACGAGAAGGAAATGATTTGGCCAATGAGAATCTCAGTGTCACCAAGATTGACGAAATCAGAATAATTGTATAAAAGCAAAATACGTTATATAAGAGGCACCTGCTCTCACACTCGCGCGCTCGTAAAATTAGACACATTTTAGTCTGAAATGAAGTTAAGTTTCATAGCTAATTTAGTTCCATAGCTCTTCGCTTTCGTAATCAATTCCTCCATTTATCCTCGAGTTCTTTAAAGCATAATTATTTATTCATTTGTTTGTTTAAATAATGAGATCAATTACAAATGAAACAATGATTAATTTGAATATATTAGTTTTAAGCGGAATTACCACTAATTTTTTTCTGTACGGTTATCGATTTGTGCTAAATACGATGTGGGTTATACCTCAACTGTGCATTTATCGTGTTGGAAAGTTTTAAGAGTGAATTTCTCCGAACTTTGATTGGTGATTTAAAACTGCTATCAGAGTAGAGTGTTACCTGCTTTATTTCGCTCAAGTCGATATTGAAATTATTGATTTTCCGATTTTTCTTGTGCAAAAATTACGAACGATATTCATATAATGTGTCACTTCAGCTTAGAACAGATGTTTAAAGAATTTCGTATTTGATGTTAAATATACGTCAGAAGAATGCGCGGATATCTTCGTGCCCCGCGTTTGACTACGAGTCAGAGTCGAGCCGTCGTTTTCTATGTCCGGAAGCGCCGTAAACAGCGTAATGCCTAATTGGCGCGAGGTTTTTGCACACAACATCTGCCGCGCTGAAACTTGGACCGGAGTCTTTTCGCCCGTAATAACACGCCACGATCGGAAAAACGGCTGTTGTAGCGCGTTTCTTCGGATTGTTAACTCTTAAGTTTCGACGTGACCGTTGACTCGGTCGCGGATGATCGCGGCGACGTAAAACGAAGCTAAGAGCGCGCGCGTTCGCGTTTACGTAGTAATAGCGGAATTATATCAATAGAGAACTCGGAGAGATAAGTACGGTGCGGTAACGGTATTGCGGTAATAGCACGCAAACGCAACGGATGTTATTCAACAGAATATGCGCCACGTAAGCGAATTTAATGCCAAGAGAGAAAAGGGGAAGAGATAGATAGAGACAGAAAAGGCGAGACGTGGAGAGAGACAGTTAGTATCGAGTTGCGAAATGAGGTGAGTCGTTTAGCGAAAAGTGAAGTAAACTGGCGACACTTTTAATTACTTTGTGTGTAATCAAGAGAGGGACGCAAAGCGGACCAATTAGGGCCGCGAGTTAGCTGACCATCGCATCGGCCAGTTCGTAACTCTGAAATTGCGTGGTCGCGTGCAACGTCGCTGCTAATGGCAGGGCATCTTCCGCGAGGAATCCCGCGCACTCGTGCGTCATAGACGATTTGCCTTGATGTCTTTTTTTTGCGAGGCGACGACGCGGAAAAGTAGATGCACGATGCGAACATAAACGGACGCCATTGGCGGCAATCAGTCACGGAAGAAAAGACTCTATTATTACACGCGTACAGACAGAGAATGTCTCGTCAGCAGCGATAATTATTTTTATCTTTTTTCTTTTATCTTTTTATCTTTTTATCTTTTATCTTTTTAAGATTTTTCTTCTTTTGTAATACTGACGATCGTCTCTGAGTCGAAATTTCGGCTCCACATTAAACCTGCAAATTTCATCGAACTTGAAAAATCATAGTCGACAATCTCAAAGCATAATATTATGCACTAAGAGAAAAAATATCTTAAAAAGATAAGAAATACTTATTTGGGGATATGGAAACTAATAGCATACTTATTTAAATCTTTTATTTAAATAGATTTAGATATCTAAATATATTTATTTAAATAGGTATTTTCTAAATTCTTTTATTTAAATAATTAGATTAAGTTTAAAGTAATTGGAATTAAATAAATAATTACTTTCATGAAAAACTAAGATTTTAAGAAAATATATATTTTATTACGTAAAATATTTTGAAAAATATTATTACGTTAGCGTATAAGTAAATATGTTATTAGTATCCATCAAATAAATGTTTCTTTCTTAGATATTTTTTTAGATATTATTCAGTGTACAAGCTATTATTTTTTGTGCTACAAATAGTTACTTAATATCGTTGAGGCTTGAAGAACTTATTTAAGAATTATTTAATCTCCTATCATATATCGATAATTTACGTTGAAAGAATTGGCTTAAAAAGTATTGGCTGGAGAATTATTTAATACTCGATTATCTCGATAGATGTCTATCTGCATTTAATCTTTTTTAATTGCCATAAAAAATGTATTATGCAATTTATTCAACTGCAGACAAAATATTTTAGTCGGGTAAAATTGCAAATAAAATAACAGACGCGCAAATAAAATAACACTCTTTTTCTATAATATTATTCGTGCACATTGCTTATTGTAATTATGGTTAGAAATTTAATATATGAATAGAATATTGAGATAATTGTATATTAAATAATTCCCGAGTAAACGTCTCTTCGAGTCTCAACACGGAGATTAAAGTGAGACATTAGCCTGTACGGTGTTATAACTCGAGGTTCTCTGTTGATCCTTCAAATTCGACGGTATTTGCAGGATTAACGTAGAACCAAACTTTCGACTCAGGTTTACATTATTTTGTCCGAAGGAAAAGGACAAACTGACAGCTCACCATTGTTAGCACAGCGAGACAACAATGATATCACGCGATAATATCGGTATAATTAACGAAATAACAATAATATTGTTATCAACAGCAATAATGAACATGCACACGCGCGCGCGCACATACACATACACGCACACACATTTTCTCGACTACACCGACAACATCCCGATCTCAATAATGCTCGAGATAATTGCAAGCTGTATTTTTTTTTAACGAACTGCCGTCATGATATGAATTCCTGGCGCGGATAATAGACAAAGGAAGAGGGAGAGTATATTGCAATTTCGCGCAGAGGAAATGAACGCAGCGTGCGGTAAAAATGTTTGTGTAAAACAATTTTTGCTGATGCAGAAATGTTGGGAGAGTATCAAAGCGCATTAATCTAACTTAGTCACCGGTGCATTTTCGTGTCGCGTAATAATAAAATATTTTTGTCACGCAGCTAACACACCGTCCATTATACCGTAAATATACGTGGCTGTTATCAAGAAAATCGCGTACAGGAGAATTTTATTAATTACTCCTAGTCGAAGGTAACAAGAGACGCATGAAATTATCATTGGCTTACGTCGAAGAATACTTCACACATGCCTGATTATATGCCGCGTATATCGCGAACTCGAAGCGCCGAATAACCGTCGTTATCATTTGCAAGAACTACATTTTTCCTCGTTTGTTTCCCTCTTCCGCCGCGCGAATTTGTTGTCGATTTTTGAATTTCGCCGGGTAACAGAGTCAAAGCTTCCCGCGGGCGTATTTTAAAAGGCACGGCCGAATTCGCGCGAGCGGAACGAAAGACGCGGGCTTTGATCGTTCATTTGGCAAATGAACAGCGTGCAAACGAAGATACTCGGGAATTTTAGTAAATAGATCTCTTCTGCCACGTTGTGGAAACTAAACGGGTATCCGGGAGCTCCTCGTATGCCCGGGAAGACCCGGGACTAGCTCGCGCAAGGACGAAATAGTTTGTGGACTCAGCAAATTGGCAGGTACCTTCGGTCTTAGAGACGATCCAATTTAAATCAGATATACGAGCGCGGGAGTGATACGTACGCGCGTGTCTCGCTATAACATGTACATATGTATGATGAAAGAGAGAGAGAGAG